>NW_027526295.1:193947063-194176527 GCF_048455015.1 Haemaphysalis longicornis | reverse complement strand
GCCGGTGGACGTGCGCGCACCTTTCGTCACGCTGAAGCTAGCCTGGCGACTCGAGCCATCCGCCGAGTACCGCCTGTCAGCCTCCTTCCGGGGAAAGTTCCGCCACGGGGACCACCAGAAGTGGCCGCCGGGCGTGTACCGCGAAGCGCTCGACTCGTACGCTACGGTAACGACGTACGTCGACCAGCCGCACGTGGCAGCCTTCTTCCCCAGCCTGCAGAGCGCCAAGCTCAGGTCCATCTTCAGCCTGTCGGTGGTCAAGCCGAAGGCGAGTTTCGCGGCGCTTTCGAGCTGGGACCTACTGAAAGATGTACAAGGGCCCGACGGTGGGATGTACAGCATCTTCGAGAAAACGCCACCAATCGCGCTCCACCATGTGGCCGTGGCCGTCACTGACTTGCCGAAGGAGACCGATGGCTTCACGACGTTGCGTGCTCACCCGAAAAACATGGGCCGGCTTCGACATCTGCTGGAGTTTTCTACCAACATCGTAGAACTCGCGGCGGAGGCGACTGGGACGTCATTTCCCAACAGGGGACTGGACCTCGTGGCCGTCCACAGGTTTCCCCGCGCGTGCCATGCGTCGTGGAAGCTCGTTGTTGTCAGGACCGGCACGTTCAAGGCGACGGGCTCGGGAGGATCGCACACGAACCTCGGCCGGCCTTACCTGCGCCTCAGCATCGAGCTGCTGAGTACGTGGTTCGGTGGCATGGTGAGTGTGAACCCGTGGTTGGACAAGGGTCTGGCGCTCCTGTACGCCATCAAGGTTCTGAAGCTGGCCAAGCCGCAGTGGCTCCTGGACGACATCCTTCACCTGTATCGCTTTGTAGCGCGGACGAGCGTCAACCTGGGCCCGACGCACGAGAAGGTCCTGTACGACTACGAGCTGCCCATATCTGCCGTCTCCCTGCTGTCCATGTTCCGATTTGCCGCTGGTCACGACAGCTTCAAGGCAGCAACCACCGTGTTGCTCAAGAATGCGATGCAACAGGACCCGGTGGAAGATGACTTCTGGGAACATCTGAGGACTTCGAGTTCGATGGAGCCGTTGGCGGATTACGCCAAGGTGTGGAGACATCAGACGGGCTACCCTCTCCTCACAGTGACTCGAGAGAACTCAGAGACGGTGCAGGTCACGCAGGAACCGTTCCGCGATCCCGGCTGCCAGGACATGCGAAACCGCAGCACCAGAGCCACACAGGTTCCCCTCCAACCACCATCGCCGCAGGCCGTATGGCCTGTTCCGATCACGCTTAAGTATGCGAGCGAGCCGACTCGAATGGACGTGACGGCCGTGGTGTGGATGACGACCTCCGAAGTGACGTTGAAGGCTCCCAACGCCCACTTCGATGACTGGGTGCTCCTGAACGTGGGAAACGAGGGACTGTACCGCGTCGAGTACGATGACTCCAACTGGAGGCACCTCATTCGTCAGCTCTGCAACGACAGCTCGGTCATCCCGGTCGCGAACAGGGCGCAGATCCTCGACGACCTGTTCCATCTGGCTCTCAGCGGTTACAGGCAAGCACTGTCTGGAGCCCGCCTCGGCTAATTGCATTTCGAGTACCCGTACAGGTCCCCCTTTGTAACCGATTCAGGTGATAGCGAAAAAGTGGCCTGCTGGTGCTGGGCGTCCCAATGGCACGCCTGATAAAGAAAGATCCTCTCCTTCCCAACCCTGCTTGCCACTTTATACCTTCGTTGCAATCCTTACTTCTGAACACGAAAGTTTTATTCCGGGATACACGAAGACTTCACTGACGTCAAATCCGTCACGGAAATGACACCAGTACAACGAAGCAAGCGGCATGTAAAGGGTGCACCCTGCACACAGGGCCTTCCTGTGGGGAAGCAACCTCTAGTACTAAACAGTACATTACACTTAGGGTGCGTTTTCGGGTTTTATATTTTAACACGGAAGTGTTTTATGCCGGGATACACCAAGATTTTACTGACGTCATATCCGTCAAAGAAATGACGCCAGTACACATTTGTCGAAGCGACCCGCCAGCAGGACGTCGCTCGCCAAGCACACCCACAAGACAGCCGCCGACCCGCAAATCATGCTCAGCTGCAGATTTCGCTGCACATTTCACTTTCGTGTTTTACGATTCCTATGACAGATGAATCAACCACAGATTTTTTTCTTATTTCTCTTCCTCTCTTTTTTCTATAGTTCCCCAGTGCCCACACCCTAGTCCCACTGCTCCTCGGAAGAGTTGAAACTTGAGCCGGTTGGTGCATGACATTGTAAGAAACTGGCAGCGCAACAGACGGGACGGAACGAGAAAGCGCAAGTGTTCGTGTTCTCGTTCCGTAGCACCTATTGCGCAGCCGCTTTTTTACAAACCCAATGCTCCCCTTTCACGCATACGTGTTGACAGCTGATTATGTACTGACATTCAGAACGTTCATCAGCACATATGAATGTGCTGAGATTTGACGGGCCTTTCAAACAAGATATGGATCGAGTGCGTTTCTCCAATTTTTTTAGACAACCCACCCTCACAACAATTACAAAGAACGTTCAATGAAAACAGGCACTAAGCATATATATTCGCGCTGCTTTCCTCTTTTACTTTTTACAGTTTTGTTTCCAAACGTAAAGATTAGGTAGAACGCGTGCCACCACTTCATTGTGAATTGGTCGCACTGAGGACACGCTTGTGAATAGTCCTTTGAATAGCACAGAAAATACCTAGTCGTCCGAAAAATCCACGGACAAAGCGACTACGAGCTGATTACGACTGCATGGTTTAATCTTACAAGGTGATCTAGACGCCCCTTTTTTACGCCGCATCGACGGGCCATTACCTCGAGTAGCAAGCCGACAAATCTGCAAGAGCATTTTCTGCATCTTTTTTTCAGGACGTTCGAGATGTTCTTCGAGTCCCTGGCCTATTTGGAGAGAGAGCGCGAGGCGCTGCCCTGGGCGCACTTCGCGCGCCTTGCAAGAGCGCTGCCGCGCTCGGCCATCACGAATCGTACCTGGTGGGCAGCGCTGAACAGCCGCATCTGCAAGGGGATCGTATCGGGGCTCGGTTCCAGCGCCAACGAACCGGCACTGCCGCTGGCCCGCAGTCACTTCAAGTACGACGTGCTGCGCTACTGCTGCCAGTTCGGCCACGAAAAGTGCGCCGCCCTCATCTTCATGCGCCGTCACCACCCCTGAACCTCGACATGCGTGCTTTCTTGTACCACGTGACTTTCGCTTTTTAATAATTTGTTCCATTTTGTTTATTATGCGATGACGACATGACCGTTCGACGGACACACGCTACTTGGTCAATCGGGCCTTTTATTTGATTCGGGACTCCCTGTTTAAGTTTTAAGCGATCGATGTGGTACCCCGCTGCTTTATTGGTAATATATGTATCAAAAGGTAATATATGTAATACGTAATATATGTAAAAGGTAGTATATGTAACCACAAAGTATAACTTGTGCTACTCAATCCTCCTTGTTGCTCCTGGTTTGAGGGAGCGGAAAAGGAAATGGAGTGCCCGGGGATATTATTGAGCTCGGCAGGGAGCTTACCTGCATACAACCCAGTGTGGGGAGGGGGGAGGGGGGGCAGGAGAAGTAGAGGCGGAGTGAAAAGATAGAGCTGTGTTAGTTAGAGATCGATAAAGAGAGAAGGAATAATCACAGATAGGACTGTCAGTCCGGGCACATCAGCCATTAACACGGTGTTACATTCGGGAAGGCATCCCAGAAACGGGCTTCGTCGCCTCCGTCAGGCGTGGTAGCGTGGTGAACGGCGGCGAGCAATAGTTGCTGGCTTGGTGATGACCAGCCGAAGGCAAACGTAACTGGTTTACTGTATGGCGAAAGATGAGCCGAAGCAATACAGGAACAATACCCTTCCAGGTAATGTTACAGCGAGAGTCGACAGGGCGACAGCATGCTGCAAGACGAACTGAACTGTCCACAGAGAGGGTGGGTTTTTATACATAAAAGCCGTAAGTGCTGCGCGGTTTTCCCAGTGCATCTGTGCACTCGGCCCGAAGATAGACACAAACAATGCTCTTTCCCGCGTTGTTGAGAGCCAGCAGTAGTGGCGCTCGTCAAAACAGAGGGGGAGAGCAGATCTCGGCTGCGGCGTTCACCTCGCAGGGGCAAGTCTCAACACGAAGAAACGTTTGCAGCCGCCGAGGTTGAGTCACCGACAGCGAGGCTCCCATGCGCCGGCCGTTCTCCGGCAAGCTGTAACATATCCGAGGCAGCTTTCTTACACAGCACCAGAGCACTCCGCAACTTGCAGCACGCGTGAACATGGTAGCGGAGCACTGAATCCCAACAACGCAGTCCGGGCGACTGCGTTCTTTTTTGTAGCGTGAGCTACACTGGCCGAAGTTGAGCAGTTTCGCGTGGCTCCCGGAGAGCCATGCTGCGCATGCGCGAGGAGCAGTGACGTCACGGCGCACAGAGCGTTGCTCGCTGCCCTGCGTCTCTCACACACCCCACGCGCCCAGCGTCTTCGCCGACCTTCGTTTCGCACGTGGCGGCCAGGTCCACTTGGTGATCATGCGAGGCGTGCCCGGGTGTGGAACAGTTGGCTCGTGCGTCGCAGCAACACCAGCGAGCGCCTGTGGAACCAGCTTAGCTCTGGGGCGATTGGTGACGCTGCGCCGGAGCCGCTTGATAAATATACATGTGTCCCATAATGTGTATACCGTGTGTGTGTCATTGAAGCAGCAGTAAGCATGATAATCAAGCTAATACTAGACAACCAGGAAAGCTAAGAATAACTAGCTGAACCTTAGCTCCCGCTACGTATATCCTGGCATCGCCGAGCTAAGCCATTGCTATTTTTTTTTTCATACGTTGCACGACTCAGCGTTCTAGTTTCCACCTATCGACAAATGGCACACAGGTGCCTTAGTGATATAACACGACTGAATAATAACTACAACACGGCTGAACAAAAAACGGTAACAATTACGTGCAGCTGAACCCCATGTAACGCTTTTTAGACGGTACACGCGATGCATCCGATACATACTCCATCCTGACGACGTTCACGGTGCGCTGACATGACCCGGTCTAGGCAGAGTGAGAAAGGGTTGGGGAAAGGGCAAAGGCCATGGAGGAGGCGAAGCGGGGAGGGAGAAAGAGAAATACAGCGCGAGAGGGGGAGGACAATGGGGAGGAGTGGTGTAAGATTGGGAGCGTTGCAGGGGGAGGAAGACGGGACGTGATTGGTCGATTGTGGACATAATGCGCCGAAGCTACGCCTGGGCTATGAGGTACGCTGCAGTTGAGAGCTCCGGATTAATTTCGACCACCTAGTGAACTTCAACGTGCGCCGAGATGTCGACACACGGGCGTTTTCGCTTGTCGCCTCCATCAGAAGGAAGAGAGAACGTAAAGAAACTATGGCTGAGGTACAAAGGGAAAGTAATCGAAGGGAAAGGAGAGGGGAGGGGGATAACGAAAATAAGAGGGACATGAAGCTTCAATCACATTCGCCACGTTCACCAAAGTGAGAACAAAGCTCTTCAGAAACTAAATTGATCGGTGACCAAAAAAAATATGGCGGATGAAAAAAAAAGGGTCAATGAAAAAAGAACCTTCAAAGACAAAAAAAAAAAAACGACGGCTGCACTTTTTCTTTTCCTGTCTTTGCAAAAAGGCCGTGACATCTTGCGTGACCTTTTGTGTTGCTTCTGCTTTTGTGTTGCGTCCCGTTTAGGTGCCCTTCGTTTTTCTTCTTCTTTCTTACAGTTGACTAACTTTCGATGTGTTTTTACTTATTACCGGGATAACACGCATTGTAGCGAACACTTAGCGAAATTAATTGTACGAGTGCCGGCCGATGTTCTCGTCAAGAAATTCAATGCTGCTTTGGAAAGGCGCTAATAAAAAAATTAATCATTCGTGCATGAATACGGGGGATAAAGCGTGTATACCCAAAAGAGTAAAATCAGCGCCGAGACTACCCAGAATGCGAATGTTCGATCAAGGCCTGCGCGAATTGTGGTAATAGAAAGAGAAGGACGGAGATGGCGAGAATAATGACATAGAACAAATAATTCATTACGCACCTTAAAAAGACGTGAACAGCAATGGACGGCAATGATTGCTCAACAGAGAGAAATGCCTGTATTTCTTTTTGGTGCCGATGTTCGTTTTCTTCTCTCTCTCTCTCTCTCTCTCTCTCTCTCTCTCTCTCTCTCTCTCTCTCTCTCTCTCTCTCTCTCTCTCTCTCTCTCTCTCTCTCTCTCTCTCTCTCTCTCTCTCTCTCTCTCTAGGTGACAAGAACAATAATAAAAAAAAACAGATCGGGTCGTCCCCAGACGGGTGAACTTCTTCGGGTGGCAATGATTGCGCGACAAAGAAAAATACCTTTCCTTTGTTTTTAGTTTTTGGTGCCGATGTTTGTTTCATTATCTCTCTGCTTTCCATTCACGCTTTAGCAGCTGGCAGCGAAGAGAAGGCAAACGAGAAGAAAGGAAGCGACGGAGTAGAAGTTCTGGCGCCGCCCAGGTCCCAAGAACAAGAATCAGCGAGAGACGTGGTCGAGGAAGAGGTGACAGAATCTCATTGGTGAAACCTGCTGAAGCGGGAATGCTGTTAGGAGCAACGTTTATAGATAAACGTTGGTTAGGAGATCCAGAAACAGGCGGGAAAATGCGTTTTGAACAAAGGAAGTGTCAGAAACAAAACTGGAACAGAACAGCGCTTCGAAGAAGGCTTTGTGTGTAACGAAACCAACCTGCGGGAGAACCGTCACAGTCTACAACGCCACAGTGGCCGTCATCAGCTCCTATTGTCCGATTACGACGGGCGAAGAAAGGCGTCAGAACCCTACGCAAGCGTGTATAGGAACCCCAAAGTTCCGTTTTTCGTTTCTCTTTCTTTCTGCTTTGTATGAGTGAAACCGGAAGCGGAAGACTTAGAAGTCGGGGCGAATGAAAAGGAAAGCCCTATCGAAATGACGCTCGGAAAAACTCCTACAGTGGTCACTCCGCCGTCCCATCCGGCAGCCAGCCAGCCTGTGTAAGGATACAACCTCTTTGGCCAGGATTCCAGTTCCGGCGGCGTCAGCTTCCGGAGTGAACAAGTGAAAATGAGCAGCGAAAATGCGGACGAAGACGGTTAACGACGGAGGGAGACGTGGACATTGAGTGGGAAGGCGCAGGCACCTACTGGCACCACCGTTAAGTATAGCCGGTTCTCTTCACCGGTAAGTATAAACCTGTGAAGGAAAATAAAGATGGGAATGGAAAAGGGGGGCTAAAAAAGCAGGAGGAAAAAAAGAAAATGTCCAATTAGTAAATTTAGGAACGAGAAGGGAAAAGTAGACACGAGAAAAACCAAAACTAGGAAGAGAGGAAGAGAAGAAAAGAACAACAAAAAACAGCATCGAAAAAATAAACATTGGCTCCAATCCACGCTGTGAAGGTGGTTGGAAGGCAAAGCTGTGAACAACCCCCACAACAATTCCGCATGCAACGTCACTTGAATTCACACGCGTGGCTCTAGAAAGAGTGAAACAAGAAAACAAGAGATTCTGCCAGCCGTTACCTGGGATTCGCGGGGGCGCCGTCCTTAACGCAGCAGCGTCGGCCACGGCCGGACTTGAGCGGCGGACGCCGCTGCTGTAGCCCGGCCGTGCGTCGAATTGATTGATTGATTGATTGATTGATTGATTGATTGATTGATTGATTGATTGATTGATTGATTGATTGATTGATTGATTGATTGATTGATTGATTGATTGATTGATTGAATCTTTTGTTGGATCAAGGAGGGCGTGAGCCGTGCGGTGGAAAGAGAGATGGAAGGAAGGGGATTACTAATCAAGGTCCGCATTCAAATAGAGGATTCTTGTTATGGGGGCCTGAAAGTCTTCACCGGGGTCGGCCCCAGTTAGACTACTCGCGCCAGACCACACTTAACTGCAAAAGCGGCAACTGCTCGTAATAAAGATCCGTCTAATCCAGTGTGCTTCATGTTGCAGGATGTCGGGATTAATGCTTGTTAAACTCTCTGGGCGATGCTTGGCAAAGTGTGGGCACATCCACACTAGGTGGTGGAGATCTGATGTTCGTCGAAAAAAAGAAAACGGGTAGGAGCGTCATTCGAAGGGTGAGACAGCAAAAGCTAGCCATCCTGATGTGCTAGCTCGGGGCTACACCACCGCGCGACACAAGCGCAGACACCGAAAGAATCGGGCATGTGAGCTTAGTGACTCCCATTTATGCAGATTTAAACTTAAATAGTTTCGTAAGTTTGAGAATTGTGAGAAAGCTGTCGGAACTTGCTATTTATCAGAACCAGTTGCTCCGTTCGTCTTCTGTAATACCTGTTGCAAAACAACCGAATTGGTATTCAGCAATTTAGGAAACGCAGTCCCAAGACAAGCAGCGCGCGCGCAAAAGGTGGCGTTTCTCTAGCGGCCATATGTCTGCAAGTGGTCTATACATTTTGTTTGCCCGCATTGCAAACCAATCTTGAACGTATCTTTGACGAACGACCACTTAATTCCGTCGGGTCCGGGTAACCCAGGAGGTGCTGTCGAACAAGTTAATCAAGCCGTGCTAAGTAAGCGCGCAATGGACGCGAAGCTGCGCCAAAACAGGCCCAACACCGTCGCTAAACCAGACGACAAAGCCGACGGAACGGTCCCGCAGACGCGCCCGCAGGGGTGAGCACGGGAAACGCTGGGTAATAGTTGTAATACAACCTCCTTGGTAATAGCGCTAGAGTTCCTGTATATAGCTCCCGCAGGGGGAGCTATATACAGGAACTCTAAATAGCGCCCTATCGCCGCGCCATCTACACAGTTCTCCGTGAGTGAAAAGCGCCCTCCCCATCCCCAGCCGCGTTGGGCGTTTCTTGTCCCGCACGCCACGAATGAAGCCTTGGCTGGTAGAGGTAGAAAGCTTTGCTTTAATAAACGACAACGAAGGACGGTTTAATGGGGAAGGGCAAAGCGATGAGGAAGAAGAATCTACCGGCCAGCCAGACGAACGTCGGCTGGACGCCTATCGTTCGTCCCTTCCACTTCTCCCTTCTTGTTTTCTGCGCTGGTAGCACGCTTCGCCTGCAATACCGCCTTGCCCACATCAATGGCTGAAGTGCGGCAGAAAACTGCGCTGTTTTCAGCGCGCTGGACGAAAAGCTTGCAGAAGAGCAATCAATGACAAGCTCTTCAGGACGCAGAGTTGCTGACGTCACAAATGGACGCGTTAGATTAATGTTCCCTAAACACCTCATGACACCTCCTACCCCTCCTCTTAATGGCCCTAACATTTTGTCTAATTGGCCAGCCTTACACACAATGCAATAACCCCTTTGAGAAAGGAAACACAGTTGGAATGCACCACCATCCCCTTTCGCCGTCCGCGAATATAAGAGGAGGATATATGATTAAAACAGCGCAAGGGGCAGGACGAGAAAAGCTGACAAGGACGGGCGCTGACTGACGAATAAATTTTATTGAAAGAAACAACGAAATGTATATGAAAAAGCAAGAGCACCACAGAACAAGAAAGGCAAACAAAGGTTACAATAAGATTATTAAACAGAGGTGTCACCCTCCGCAGCCACGTCCCTTGAGCTGGTTTAATTATGGATCCTTACCGACTCGCCCAGCTTCGCACTCTTGTTCAATAAGAGGAGGAATTCTGTTATAAACCTTATTATGTGCTGTTGTTTGTGGAATCATGAACAAATGAAAGCCACGCCTGTTGGGACGACCTTGGAAGCCGTGGCGTCCCCCAGGTAGCACAGAATGTCTAGAAAACGTCGTATTCATGGAATAAACGTCAGAAAGGGATTTTAGACTGGAGAAGACGGCTTCTAGAAGTCAATAATTACAAGGATAAGATCCCTCCGAAAACTGCGTCTTTAAAACGTATTTTTACAACTGCTTTAAACAGTTGTACCTCTGGCTTTCTTGTAGCCGTCCGTAAAATCCCATGCCAATACTTTTGTCGAGGGTATAGTGCCTTAACGCGCCATTTTTCATAGCCTCGTGTGACTGAGAAGGCGGTGGGAGAGAATTCACGTAAAAGCTTTGCTCTCCGCCTCTGCCTCCTCCGCCGTCCGCATGCGTATGGAGGCTATCATGGAGGAAGAGGCTATGGTCTGGCCGCGCTCTGGTTAGAGAGTAATCAGTTTTGGTGGTTTTGGCGCCAAAGGCCAGAGTTAGCGGCAGCGCTGTACGGCTGTACTGCCAGTTCTGCGACGCCGACGCTGTGGTGGAGCCTCTTTGTGCATCGCTTTCATAGTACGCGCAGAGAACCGGGAGGATTTTTGTAAGTATTTGCAGTTTGTGCCGGGTCCGTACTTCAGTATCTGTTCCGCCCGATGTGACCGCCGTGCTATGAACCGTAAATGTTTCTGATATATTTGTGATAGCGATTGCGAAGGAGAGCTTTATTTTATTTCCCTCCACAAGCGCCGTTACGTTGTTTTGACGTGTGCAGTTTCGCGCTGTTGTGAAGTATTGAAATTGAAATGCCGTGGCTAGTTATAAGCAGGAAGCGTTTGGGTAAGCAACTGCATGCACCTCGAATATACTGTTCGCATTGTAACATTTGTTAAGTGTTTTGGTTTACTTGAGCGACAACTTGTGCTCTATCTTGGAATCATTGGTCGGGGTTCGTTTCACTCCTTATGAGAGAATTATGTCGTACCACGTGACGTAGTGCCTGCACGGCAAGGCGTCGTGGGCATCGTGGGTGAACGCACGCGGCCTTTAGCGCCCCGTAGCGCTTCAGCTGTCCGTGTTTTGATGCCGATAAAGCTCAGCAAACCGCCTACAACGTGCGTGTGTCTCTGCTCTAAGCGGAACTGCGCTTTTATTTGCGCCTGTTTATTCTTTTCTTTTTTTTTGCAACAATTGAAATCCATGCATTGCCGAGTGTTGCGTACGCAGGTTCCAACCACGACCTGCTTTGTCTCAGAACTGAGAACCCGACGTCGACATGGCGACATGCCGTCCCAGCCCGATGATTGACGTGGTAAGCGTTGTAATTACGTCAAAACCCGGTTCGCGACAAGGCTCGATCGTTGGGCAGCATTAAATTAAAATAGTGCGAAAATTTCTTCGGATTGTTATTCTTGAATATTTTAAGCGATTTATAAAATATATCAGCTCGAAACATTATTTCTTCCATGCATGCGAGCGTTGAATTTTTCATTTTCGTTCTGTCTATTTACAGCTGCTAAAAAGCTTTCATCATTGTTCTCATGTGTGCGCTTTTGACTTCTTTAATTTCACAACTGGAGGTTACTTCCTGCTCAAATTTCAATAAACGCCAGTTTACTTAAATGTGTTCCGTGTTGGAAGTGCACTAATGCAACGTGCCTGTTTGCAGCTTTTACAGTTCTGCGGTTCCTGAAGACTGATGAAGTGGAGGCGGTACATTCTTCATGGGTATGGGACAAGATTTGCTTTTGGCCGGTCGCCTATAGTACAACACGGCTAAAAAAAGCAATTACTCAACTTGACCGACTGGACCCTTCATTCAAAAAGCACGACGTACGGGTATTTGGCACAGCAAGTAAGTGAATTGTACCAACCTCGTGGACAGTGTAACGTTAAATGACGGGGCAGGGAAAACTGACTACACTGCTGTTTGCTCTAGCGCAAGTGGGCAGTCTTTTTTCCTGCCCTTATTATTCGGGGTAACCCAAGGTGGTAGCCAGTGCACATGAATGAAGCTCATTTGTTTAGCTGCAGTGGCTGTCATCCGTATTCGACTTGTCCAGTTACTCATTTACCTTTTCATTGCGTGCGCTTTTCGGCACTGTTTCAGTTTGTGTTATCCAGACCAGTAAATGTTCGTTTTATGCTGTGTTAGCAAGTGCTATTTGCAGTAGTCATTTTTTGGAAGGGGGTTTAACCAGTGCTTATAGTGCTTATTCCAAGGAGAAAAAGGCTACACATGGCTTTTTATTTGTTTAAAAGTTTTTAACGTTGCTGGCGCCAGGTGAGCATTGGAATTCTGCCTATTTTCTTGTACACGATCTTTACAATGTGATCTTTTAAATAAACTCAGTTTAATTGTTTCACTTTCCTAAATGATTGTCATTTTTTGCAGAACCAGTTGTCCTTGCATTTTATTGTTTAAGCGTGAAAAGCAAATGTATAAAGTTGTGAACTTGATGGTACAATTTTTTGGGATTGACCGTTTTTTGTCAGTGCTTTATTTGTGTTGCATTCTTGCTTTCGAATAACCATACGCAAATGTACAAAGTTGTGGACGTTATAGTGCAAGTTTCTTGCATGTACCCTTTTTTGTACAATGTTTTATTTGTGCTGCATTCTTGCCTCCAAATATTCATAAGAAAATGCGCAGAGTTGTGGACCTGATTGTACAAGTTGATTCTTTTCGTTTTGTTTTCAATGTTTTGTGTGCGCTCCATTCTTGCTTTAAAAATAAGAAAGTGTGGAAATTTGTGGACATGCTGGTACAAGTTTCTTGAATTGATCTTTTTTGTTCAATGTTTTATTTGCACTGAATTCTCCCGTTAAAATAACCAATGTAGTGTTTTTGTATAATGATGCTTCTGGCTTGTGCAAGGAAGATTTTTCCACTGAATTGTGTGTTTTGAATGGTAATGGTATTTTTGTGCTCAGTACTTTCCCCCGTTGCTTGGTCTCAAATAAAATGTTTTCTAAAACCAAAGGCCTTTTTATTGCGAATGCGTGCAGCAAAATGGCCGCATTCACGCCTAGCCCCCCCTCCGGGGGAGGGGGGTAGTAGGGGAGCGGGTTTATGCAGCCGTATTTTATCCGCATAAAATGCGGCTCTAAATATCCCAAGAAACGGATTCTTACCGTCTTTCCAAAGCCCTTTTCTAGACCATAATTTTTAAGACGTCTTTAAACCATCTAAAATGCCGATTGCAAAGCCACATTGACGGACTTGTACAGCTCTTGCAAAATCCCACTTTTAGACCGATTTCCAAAGACGTTTTAAAGAGGGTAAATAAGTTGTCTAGAAATAGTAATACCCGCTGGACATTAGACGTGATTTAAGACCTCTCTAAAACGCCGCGAAAGCGTTATCGGATTGTCTGGGATGTTTAAAAGCCGTTTCTTTCGTCCTGAAAAACCCTGATAGTAGACGTCCTTAAGCTCTTTTGTGCTACCTGGGAGGCCTCCGCGAGTTCTGGCATAGTAAAACAATTCATCCCCATACCGACGCTCGTAGAAGAGGTCTTGCAGCCGAGTATGTAAGAACGCAGCCTTAAATTAAAGCCGTTTTAAATGCGGAGCATTTCTTAGGATCGCCTGGTCCTCCGTCGTTGATGGCGGCGCAGTCCACACGCTCACTGCGCATGCGCAACTCTTCTCCTTACACCCACAGCTCCGCGATACTACACTATAAAAAAATAAATAGTTAGCGGCGCCCGGTTTCGATCCCACGACTCTCTGGCCGCAACGGGAGGTACGCGGTGCTCTTCCCACTACGCTACAAATCTTTTTTTTTTCTTTATTACATGGGAGAATATTCTCAGACGTTGCAGTACGAGGAATACAAGCAAACAAAAGAATACACTGAAGTTATGAGAAGCAAATATACATCAAAATTCAGGCAAACACACACAAGCGTTCAAAAGAGGGAACCAGTCAGGTGGTTGGTCAAGCGAACTATACACACTATGTACAAATGCCACAGTTTCTCGGAAATAAGACTTAGTTGATCTTGGGACAGGAGCAAGTGCTACGAACGCAACTTATGTCCTTGACTCATTCAAACTACGTCAAGAAGCTATTGATACAACGAAGGCACGCGAAGCTGAACGTCAACGGAAACGACGAACTGAAAACTTTAGAGGGGGATGCTGAATTTCCTGTGGGAAAGCTGTGGCGGGAAGCGCCACGCGCCTTGCAGCTCTACAAGCCCCGTCCGCAGCGCCTCTTATGCTGATTGTGGCAGAATGCCCCTAGGGATTGGCCAACCAAAGAATCCATCACGAGATAGGTTCGCGTTCAACCACCGTCGCCATCTTCCCGTAGGGGAACCGCCGAAGAAGAAGAAGAACGAGAAGACAAAGCTGCGAAGAGGAGGGCGTGTACATTGCTCTCAGCCGGTGCACCAATGTCAACAACCTTTACCTCACCAAAGCTGACGGAGAGTACCGATTCTACCACAGAGACAGCATCGACAAGAACATGATGGACGAGTTTCGGCGCCTCGAGAACCACCGCCTACTCACCGTAACATAACAGCACTTGCGTGCCTTTGCCACCGGTGTGGACCCGGACGCGGAATTCCCTCTGGCGCTAGTAAAAACTAGATCACTCAACATAACGGCAACACAATGGAACCACACGGAACCGCCACGATGCTTCGCATCCTCATCAGGGTTCCCCACGGGAAGATGGTGTAATTTTTTTTCGTTGCAGGCACATATTGATACTGGAGTATCGGCAAACCTAATGTCGCTGGCTCATTATGAATGTGAGAGATGGGATGGCCCGGCATATACATTTGAAACCCTCCTGGATTTTCGCAGTCCAGTGAGTCGGCCCAATTTGAATGTTTCGTTTCTTTACGGCGTGATCATGTTTTAACTAACGCGGTTCTATATAAAGTTTGAATAACTCTCTATTCAAGCAGCTTATTGAACAAATTTTTCGTTTCTAAAGATACAAGAACTGGTTGCAGTAGTATTTTCCGTATGTTCAATATATAGGTGCGTGGATTACTGTAATACCAGCTGGCAAGGTGAATGGCCGCTGCATGAACGTCTGCAGCTTATTCACTTGGGAAGCGACGACCACTCTTAGATTTGCTGTTCTGTAATCCCTGTGTTGACACCCTGAAAGACGCAGCCTCACATGCAGTCATGCGTGCTCGCGCTCACGCACACTCACCCGCGCACGTAGAAAAGTGACACGCACACACGCATACACACACGCGCGCGCGCACACGCACACGCACACACACACACACACACACACACACACACACACACACACACACACACACACACACACACCATGGCGGCGGGCGATGAAGAATGCGTGGCTTCCTTCTTTCTCTCCTTCGTTTCGTCTGAAGAACAATTCTTACGGGGAAAAAAACGACAGTAATGAGACAGCGTAATTTTGCTGCAAACAGGCCCGTCAGGACTTCGGCTTAAGCAAGGAAAAATGGTAGAAAAACGGAGAAAATCGCGGGTTTTCTTTCCCAGTCCAGCGAGTTTCTCCCGTTGGCTCATTACATGTAGCGCCCTCTGTATGGCCTCTACCAAACACCAAAACGGGGGAGGAAAGATGCACCTCTGTCGTCTGCGACTCAGCAGCGACCAAGCTACCCGTAGGTGGCGAGGCGACGCTCCAGCCAGCAGCAGGCCACCCGCCAGCTGCAGCAGCCTCTTGCCACCCAGGGATGTCCGCAGCAGCCAGCCAGGCGCCCATGTTCCCAGCCGTCTGCACAGCCAGTGGTGGAGCAGCTGCCCGCGACCTCAGCTGCAACCCGTCAAGACCAGCTGGCGCCCGTCCTGCTGGCCCTGGTGCACAGCCTGGTGGGTCGCCTGCCTGCTGATGACCCCGCACGCCAGGCGACCACTGCCGCCCTGGCACGCCTGAGCCCCCCCCCGCCCCCAAGCATGGCTAACAGACCCTGCAGGACAGGCCAGCGGCCACGCATCCTGCAGTGGAACTGCAACCACCTGGGGCCACGCCATGCGGAGCTGGCAGAGCAGCTGCTGCGGGAGCACTACGATGTGCTGGCGCTGCAGGAGACCAACGTCTGTGGCAGCTCCCTGCGCCTGCCGGGGTACGTGTGCCACGCCAGCGCAACCAGCTGCACCCTGCGCTCCTGCACCAGCCATCCGTGCCAAGACACCAGCCACCTACCAGGCAAGTCCCAGGCAGCTGTCTACGTGAGGGCCGTGCTCAACAGTGCTCCAGTGGACCTGACCTCGGTCGTGGATGGCCCCATGGAATGCGCCGCCGTCACGGTGCGCATGGGTTCCGCGGACACCACTGTAGCCAGCGTCTACGTTCGTCCAACGCGGCCCTGGGATGCCACAGCAGTGGGGCGGCTGCGGGCCCGCCTGGGCCAGGACGTTGTCGTGTGCGGGGATTTTAATGCGCACAACCCGGCCTGGGGCAGCCCCCGCACCACCCGCAGGGGACGAGAGCTGCTGGATTCTGCCACAGCCTGCGGCCTGCTCGTGGCCAACACAGGCAGCCCCACCTTCACCCGCCCTGGCCCCGCTGGCACGGTTCAACTGTCCCATATTGACGTGACACTGGTGTCCCAGCGGTGTGCCTACACCTGGGAAACCGCCACGAGCACCTGGGGGTCGGACCACTACCCCATCCTGGTCACTCTCAGAAACGACCGCAGGCGAGCAGACACCATGGGTTTACGCCGTCACCAACTGGGTCAACTACCGCAAGGAGGTGGCAAAGTATCTGGAGGACCCAGAGGCTGATTTCCTGACAGCTGTCGTGCGGAGCGCCAACAAGGCCATGGTACGGGGGGAGGTACCCCTCTGCACGACACTGCCTGACCTAGAGCTCCTGAGACTCCGGGCCAGGCGCAAACAGCTGCAACAGCGGGCCACCCGGAGCAGGCGTGACGGCGTACCGGCGGGTGGATGCGCAGTGCAGAAGGAGAGCCAAGCAGCGGCGGAGGCAGAGCTGGGAGTCGCTCTGCTCCTCCATGGACTCGCGTAGGGATCCAGCCAAAGCCTGGAGGGTCTTCCGGGCCTTGCTTCAGCCTGCTGTCACCAACCGGCACCCTCTGCTGGCCTCCGCCATTTCCTTGGGCATCACTGGGGAGGCCTTGGCAGAGCGGCTAGCCGACCAGATTACCCCGGCTTCACCTGCAACTGCGGCCCAGCTACACCTGCGGCCGGAGTCCCCCAGGACCCGCAAGTGGTTGCCATTTGCGGTGCCGAAATCACATTCCGAGAGCTGCGGGCAGCCCTGCTGGATCGATGCCCCAAGCGGCGGAGCGCCCCTGGCATTGACGGGGTGACGTATCAGATGCTCCGGAACCTGGACGTCACCCAGCTGGAGCCGCTTCTTCAGCTCATCAACCGGGTGTGGAGGGAGGGAAGCCTTCCACCGTCTTGGCGGGTCGCACTTGTCAGGCCGATGCTGAAGGTCGGCAAGCCGCCCACCGAGCCTGCATCGTACCGGCCAGTTTCCCTGACGTCCGCCGCGGGGAAGCTGATGGAGAGCACTGTCCTGGCCCGCCTCCAGTGGGTTGCTGATCGTCGGGGCGTCTTCCAGAAGCAGCAAAGCGGCTTCAGGCGCCACCGCTGCACGGTGGACTCGCTGGGGGATGTTGTGTCTATTCTGGAGCAGGCCCGCCATTACAAGGAGGTGGCCTTCTTGCTCCTGCTGGACATGAAGTCGGCCTTCGACTCCGTCCCCCACACGGCCATCCTGGATGCCCTCGACAGCATGGGAGTTGAGGGGCACCTCCGGAGTTACGTGAAGGAGTTCCTGGCCAACCGGACCCTTCGAGTCAAGGTTGGCCGAGCAACCAGCAGCCCACGAGACGTCAGCTCTGGGGTTCCCCAGGGGAGTGTGCTCAGCCCATTCCTCTTCAACCTCGTCCTGGCTCCACTCCCGGAGCGCATCCCGGCTGGGCTTGCGTTTCCAGTGGCGATTGCAGTCTATGCCGACGACATGGCCATGTGGGCACACGGACAAACGAGACTACTCTCCAAGGTGAAGGCGTGCCTCCAGGGGGTGATGTGGGCAGTCGCCGCCTTCCTGACAAGCCGTGGCCTGCAGCTGTCCGAGTCGAAAACGCAGGCCTTGGTCTTCCACCCGAGGGGCAGCAGGGCACGCAAGTCGACACCACCGCTCACCTTGAATGGCCAGTCCCTTCCGTGGTGCACCACGGCCAAGTATCTGGGGATCCTGGTCGACTGCCATTCGTCCTGGATACCTACTGTGAAGGCGCTCCGGCAACGCACAATGAGGGTCCACCAGGGCGTGCGGAGGTTGTAGGCGCGTGGTCAGGGCTGCAGACACACCGTGGCCCTGCGGGTGTTCCACGGGATGGCGCCGTCCGCTGTCCCCTATGCTCTGCCTCTGGTGCAACTCAAGCCGCGCCGGTGGGAGGAGCTGGAGGTGGATCAGCGCCGGGCTATCCGCCTTTGCCTGGGCCTTCCGAGCACATCCCCGGTGGCGGCGACGTACACGGAGGCAGGTTCCTGGCCTATCCAGATGCGGGCCCTGCAAGTGGGGCTCCACCACATCCACCGCCTGCAGGGCACACCGGACGGCGCGGCACTCCTCCGGCGCTACCGCAGCCGGCCCAACTCTCGCATGGGCATGCTTAGTACCTACGAGAGCCATATCGAGCTTCCGCATCGGCCCCGCCTGGAGCCACCACTACCAGGCACGGGGCAGGCTGTACGCACCGCTACCACATTGCCGGGGGTCCGTGCCAAGAGGTCCACTCCACCCCAGGCCACCTACCAAGAGGTGGCCGCCCTGCTACAGGACGACGCTGCCGGACTTCTGCAGGTGTACACGGATGGCTCCGTGCAACAGCCGACGGGCAGAGCCGGAGCTGCCTGCACGGCCCTGGAACTTGGCACCAGCCGGGTGTGCAGCCTCCCCTTCCCGGCCTCATCCACCTACGCAAAGCTGGCTGGACTCCACTTGGCCGCGGATCTTCTTCTAGAGCAGGGACCCATGACCGGGGGGCCATCATCCTGACTGACTCTCGGTCTGCCCTCCTCCGTCTAAGAGCTGCCGACCAGCCAGCTCCAGCGGCTATGTGGAGGGGTCGCTGGCGGCGAAGCTCCATGCAGTGGAGTCCCAAGGGTGTCCACCGCGACTTCACTGGCTACCATCGCACGTGGGCATCACGGGCAATGAGGTTGCAGACGCCCTGGCCAAGGGCGCTGCTCGCCAGGCAGGGGTACCAGCCTCTCGGGATGTGGTGTCGTTCGAGGCTGCAAGGACTATCCTGGCCAGATGCTCGAGTGGTCAGTGGTCAGGCCCCACGGCTCCTGCCCGGCCGCATCAGTACGCCCGGTCGCTCCTGCTTCGCTTGCGGCTTAATTACTGCAACGTGGGAGCCCGCCTGCACCACCAGGGCCGCCGGGCGTCCCCCACCTGCGCCGACTGCCCAGAGCCAGGGACGCTCGAGCACTTACTGTGCTCTTGCCGCCAGCACGACACCGCGAGAGAGGAACTCCGGACCGCATTCCAGCGACTCGGTGTACCAAGCCACAAGCTGGGAGACCTGTTCCCCACGGGATTGGACGCTTTACGACGGGAGGTCTTCCAGCACCTCCTCAACTTCCTAGTTGTGAGAGGACTAGTGCAGCGCTTGTAGCCGTCGCGCCTTGGACGTAACGAACGCTACATACCGCTCTCTTCCTTCCTTCCTCTTTCTTTCTTCCTATCCTTTGAAACCCCCCTTCCCTTCCCTGGACTGGGTTGTATGAGGGTGAACTGAGTTCAACAATATCCCCAGATCTTTTCTCTTCCCTTCTTTCTTAATAAATCACCACCACCACCACCACCACCACCTGCCGTTGACGCCGATCCCGATAACGAAACCGTTCTTGGTTGCACAGTGGCTTTCGCCGATCGGGCGTACACGACGACTCTGCGCAACACCGCCCCTGCAGTGTGCTGCTTACTTCTCATCTCCCTCTCTTTTTTCAAAAAATAAAGCTTTCTACCACTACCAGCCAACGGTTTCGTCATGGCGTGCGCCACAAGCAACTCCCAACGCGGCTGAGGAGGCGGAGGGTGCTTTTAAAGCAATAAAGCTTTCTACCTCTACCCGCCAACGGTTCCTTCGTGGCGTGCGGGACAAGAAACTCCGAACGAGGTTGGGGAGAGGGAGGGCGGTTTTCACTCACAGAGCACAGTGTAGATGGCGCGACGAATGGTTACCGAGCGTCGGCGGGCGCATCGGCGGGACGGCTTTGTCATCTGCTTTAGCGACGGTTGTTTTCGGCCTGTTTTGGCGCCGCTTCGCGTCCACTGCTCGCTTCGTTCGCACGGCTTGATTAACTTGTTCGACTGCATCTCCTGGGTAACCCGCACCCGACGGAATTAAGTGGTCGTATGGCAAAGACACGTTAAAGGGACACTGAAGTGAATTTGTCAAGCTCCTGTTTTTGCTTGCACTGCGTAGACTGGCTCAAATTAGCACACTTTTCATCGTTTTTACGATTGACTAATCGGTAATTATTTTACAAAGCGCGAAAGAAGAAAAACTACCATGCGCGGTTTGCGGCGGCCGCATCAACTAAAGCTGTGACGTTAGGAGGAGCGGGCACCGTGATTGGACGATGCCCAAGGTGAGCAACCAAACAAGTTTCGGTTTCGGTTCTGTAAAACACAACCGTTGGCGTTGTTGGATGGGCATTCTCAATAACTCAGTAATCATCGTACCGCGCTTCTGCCATGCTGTCAGCTGTAAAAATGCATAAAGATAAGCCTCCTAGGACGGCTTGGAATCGTACACTCTTAATAAAAAAGGTCGTAAAAAGGTAGTAACGGCCGTATTTACTAACTCCATTAGAACATTACTACCCCGCGGTTTTGTACGTAGGCTCTGCCACTAACAACTGCATGGTTAGTAAATTAACTGAGTGTAGGAAGTAGTAGCACTAGATTAAGGTCGTGCTTATGACTAGGTTGGGCATGGCCAGTTAGTAAACGCATGTAGCTCAGAAGAGTGCTATCGCATGGACTTTACTAGTGGGGTAGTGGTGCTTACTGCCTGCTTTGGTTTATTACCATTTCTTTTATTTTTACCGCGAACTGCTGAACTCTGTCTACAGACCTCGTGTCGGTGTTCTTTTTTTTCGTTTGTTTTATTATTCACCTGACGTAGCATGTTAGGCTATCTGCCGCAGAGACCTCGTCAGCATCATTAAACTGTATTCTCTCTCTCGCGCGCTACTCTCTGAGCCGTGAACGATAGATATTAGTGCCGGAGAAAGGTTGCAGGAGGGCTCTGAGAAAGGGAAACGGAGAGCAGTGCCGGAGGAGGGTAGGCCGCGGGTGCTGCACGTGCAATGCGAGTCCCTTTGAGTGGGGAAGGTACGGGCGGGGACGGACAAGCTGCTCCTGGCGATGGAGGGCGCGGGAAACGGAGCTTCGGAATAATGACAGGTCGGAACAGAAAGTTCAACACCAGGTCAACGTAATGTTCAACTATACTCGGTTACAACTCAAGAACGGCACCACCTCATGTAGTGTATCACTCCACCAAAGCGCCGGACCCGTGACGTCAGTGCACGCGCATTTTGAAAGGGGTTTGCTATGAATGCGTGATATCGTCTGCCTTGTCTCACGCAGTTTGTTTGTCGTCACTGGAGTCGTTTATAAGCATATTAAGTCCAAAAAATCACGGGAACGGCTCACGCCATGTTCAAAATATTCCCAGTAACGCCCTACTTGCGCCGCGCGGAGAATTATCCGGCTACGGTGATAAGGCACAGCGGCAACTTCCGGTGCCGTTCTTAAAGGGACCCAGAAAAGCCCTTTGTAAAAGTTACAAAAGGCATTTATTGTCGCGTAGTACCAATATAGCGATCCAATGCCGTCGGAATTACTGATCTACATTCAGTATTAGCTCCCCTTGCCGATCGATTCCTCCTCCCTCTCTGCTTCTTTCAAAGCAGCTGGAAACACTGAGAATAGCCATGTGACATCGCGACGCTCGACTTCCGTTCTCCGCTAGCTACATTCCTGCCCCTAGGCACGAGTCAATCGCTGCAGACCCGCCTTTGCCTTGGGATCGCGCAGGAAGGAGGAAGAGCAACCGGAAGCCAATGGCAGGGACGTTGCCGGCGACCGACGATCGGCCGAATCATGGGGGCGCCTCGCCGTTGCGTCAGCCGCGGTCGGCTCGCTGCGGCGGCGCGCTCATCGGCTGATAAAGGCGATCTTCAAAAATTGTTTACAAATTATCCGTACAACGTATGGGGCTCACACTTGGCTAAAAAATCCCCCGTTATGTATTCTACCACCTGAATGCATTTGATTGCCACCTTTACAAAGCTTTTCTGGGTCCCTTTAAGTTCTCACCGAGTATAGTTGTTCTCAAACGGCCGCATTGAATCTTGTTTCTGGGGGAACGGCATGATTACAAACCAGTGGGAAATAAAGGCAGCACCCTGAATGCAATTGTTGGGACTTCTGCTCTGGGAGCGGCGGCGCGTTCGCGCTGAAAGGCGGAGCGCCTCCCGAGACGAACGGAAGTCGCGCATATGGATGGCGTCATGTCTTGCTAACCGCAGTTCTGGTGTTCGGTAGGTAACGTCTTGGTTATTATAGCGTATTTTAAGTGCACACAACCCCAGTAACCTACCTATTTACACGTCCTCGATCCTCAAACCGATCAGCTCGCATAACAAGCCTTGCTCGGGTAGCGCCGCCAGGGGAGGAACGTTTCTCCATTAGCTCAAGGGGGGAATCTTCCTCCACTCCCAGGGGAGAAACGCGCTCCTCCCTGTTAAAGGGAGAATATTTCGGAACAATATATGAGACATTCCTGTTTCACCGTTAAGAAGAAACTACCACACCCTTATTTCTTAGAGTGAACATTAGGCGTATATTTCCCTCAACTCTAACATGATCACAGGAATTGAAAGAATAGTTTTAAGTGCGAATGCACTTCTTAAGCGAGCCTGAATCGTCCGCATAGCAACAGCTGCGGGTGCGCGCGCTCCTAGTCTCCCCTAGCAACTGGGGGAGATGGGCGCGCGCTACTCTCCTCCTCCTCTCTCCGCTCAGTGACTGCGGGTGTTGGGCGCCTCCTCTCCACTTCGGGCGGGAGAGCTCTCGCTCGCGTAGCGGGCGCTCCGCATTCCGACGCGTGAGGGCGCTCGTGTAGCCCTCGCCGTAACGGCGGGCGCTACTCTCCTCCTCCTCTCTCCGCTCAGTGACTGCGGGTGTTGGGCGCCTCCTCTCCACTTCGGGCGGGAGAGCTCTCGCTCGCGTAGCGGGCGTTCCGCATTCCGACGCGTGAGGGCGCTCGTGTAGCGGCCGCGTGGCGCGGGAGGGTATTAGTCGAGCGCGCGCCGTCGTCGAGAGCGGTCGCTGGTCCTGCATCTCGATAACGATGATGGCGGACCGGGCAACGGTACCAGCAATAACGAGTGAAATATCTTTCTTTGTAGTTGTGTGCGTGTGTGTAATCTCTCAACTACTCATTAAGATCACAATATCCACCGTAATCGCGCAATCAACAACCGTGCATTCGCACTTACACACTCTCCCCCTCGGGGAAGTGCGAGGGAATTTTTTTTAACCATCCCCATTCTTTAATTTTCTACGCTAAATTGCAGTGTCACGTGATTTTACAGTTTCTATTTTATAAGCCACGCGTGAGTGCATGCCAGGTAGAAGCAAAGGTCGTGGCACGGTTTGCTCCCTTCTTCACAGAGGACGGCACTGATACAGAGGTTAAGAAAGCAACAGAAAGGATCTGGTTCTCGTTCAGTCTCGTCCATGCGCTGAGCAATCCGTCGTTATTGCTTCGTCCCTTCAAGGTGCCGCATCGACATTCTTCTGTGCAGACAGCAGGCTCATCTGTGTTGTAGAAAATAAACAAATAGGGCTCTAAACGGACTAAGACGATGGAATACACGAAAGACGTAAACAGGCGCCATGTTCCCATTCAAAGAGACAGGGGCGTGCCTCAGGGATCTGTTTTATAGCGATCACTTTTAAACACCCTTATGAGTGAAATTCTTCTTCCCCCGGATGTAACAACGTATGTTTATGCTGATGATATTAGCGATCTTTGCGCGAGCACAGGAGATTTTTTTTATTATTATGGACGCTTGCAGGCCAATTAATTTCAGTTGGAGACATGGCTTGACCGTACTCCTTTTAAGTGCAGAGCACTTTAGGCGCTCGCCTTGTCGTCCTAGCGCGCTCGCTGGAACCAAGCAAATCGCCACGGCGTTATGGTGTAGCTTGTCACGGTCCCTTCGCCGCGGCGTAACCCAGAGGCTTCGAAAGCCAAGCGGCTATGCCAGGATATACATAGCGTGAGCTAAGGTTCAGCTGGTTATTCTTGGCGACCTGGCGAATCGGTTCTGGCTTTCGACGTAGAAATGTGTGTTACAGAGATGTACCCAGTACAAGTATGGTAATTAGACAAGTCGCGATTGGGTTGTGTTACATTGGCGAAGGCGTCCCCCGTCGCCTCCGTCATGCATGCAGTGGTAGCGTGGTGAACGAGCTGGGAACAGGGGAGCTGCTTCCGTAGCGATGATATGCTATGCTATGCTGTCATCACCCCGCTGGCGTGCTTACAGCATGGTAGTCGAACTGGTAGAGCAACGCTCTCAGTCCAGCCCACAATGCGAACTAACTCGGGTCGCTGAAGTGCGGCAATTTACACCCAAAAGTGTCAACGGTCAACAGGCTTCCAGCGTGTTACGCTGCACGAAAACGAACAAATACACCAAGCACGTATCCCCTAGATGAGGTGTTCGAATGTGCCTAGAATCAGCGGCGAGGTCCCTAGAAGTCGGCGCTGGGACACGATGAGTCATGCGCGCATGGGCCGCCGCTGGCATGAGTCACCGACCTCGAGCGCACGTGTCTTGACCTGCACGTGGAGGGACGGGCTTCACTGCCCCACAGGAAACTTCACCGCAGTGCACCAAACTGGTAGTACCGTGCGCACACAGGGTAAGGGGAGGAGGAGGAAACACTTTTCTTGAGATTTCTGAATGGGCCAGAAGGTGGCACAGGGGAGTGGTTCCTTCTTCACTGGAGCCCACGCTTGTTGCTTGTGCTGTAGCAAGTATAAAGCTGTATCAGTGCAGCAAAAGCAGAGCCACTTTTTCGCCGGGCTGCACTAAGGGGTTCAAGTCCTGCAAAAAAAAAAACTGTCGTTGTTCGGCATTCTGACGGACCGGTCTGTATTGGCGCAGTGGCGACGAGCAATCCCTCCTGCTGAGAAACAGCTAAACGAAGACCCGGCTGTGTCGACAAAATGTACATCTCCTGGCACATTGAACATACCGTGAACAGAGAAGCTGTCTGAATCGACAGAGGCATGCCTCTGTTGCTCCCAGAAGCTATGCAACGCAGTTTCTCAATATTCTTCCAGAGTGTCTGTCAAAACCCCTTCCTCCGAGCAAAAAGCGGCAAGCGAGAAGACCACCCGCGGCCCTACTCAGCAAGAAAAATGTTAAAGGAATACTGACACCAAATTCATATGCCTAAAAACGATGTAATTAATGGCTTCAATAGTTTGTACATATGCCTCGCAAAAATTTTGGCAGCGATCCGAGGCTCACATCACATCGAAAATCGGTTTTAATTGTCCCCGCCGCGAACTACCACAAATCGGCAGCACTAGCGAAATCGCTATCGGCGTGACGAAACGTCTTCCGGCGTTTCTGACCGGTTCTAGGTGACATCATAAAGTAGTTTTCGGAACCGAAACGATGGCCTGCGCTGCTGTCGTCGGTGGACTCATTTCGGCAGGAGGAGTGGGTGTGATACCCGTGATACCTCTGCGAGAAAGGCTTGTAAACTTTGTGCGCTTTGAGTTTGGGGACCATAAAATGGGGACCGTAAAACAATGGTAAACCCGCGAGGCCTCCGTGTGCAGACCCGTTCTTTTCTTTCTGTAACTTGGACTCCTGTCAGGCGCAACCGTCCCGATCAAATCTGTAGAATAAACGTAAGTGGGGCAAAGGTGGTGCCATTCTATTCGTCACGTTTTTTAGGTCCTTGACCTGTTTTGAACAAAATGATATTTTGGGGGGGGCCTTTTTAAGGTTAAATTGAAAGGCTTGCCTTTGACATCCACAGATTATTGTCATCGTGGTTATGAAGAACTGAACAAAAAAAAAAGGCTTTTCAAAATAGCTTTCAGACTTAGACTTAACAGATTTTAAAGTCATAGGTGTGAAAAAAATGCTCTGCCCAACTAGCATGCCTTCTGTGATTTGATGCTGGCAGAAATGGGTTCCACAATGAAAATTTGTTTTAAGTGCATTTCAGTTTATTGTTTACAGACATTCATTGAACATTATTTACACAGTCTTAGTTGCAACAAATAATTTAACAGACAAAAATTTCAAAACAGCTAATAGCCCTTCTGACAGAGACATTCCTCCAAACTCGCAATCACAAACAGGCATCCAATTTCATTGCTCCAGGAAATCCACAAGGCACATGCACACATACGATAGAATAATAACAACTATAATCGTATTAAAAGTGAAGTGTAATACTTGAAGGAAGAGAAATCCGCCAAATGTGGGAGCTCTGCACTTTCATTGATAAAACCTTTGCCTCCAAAAAATAAAGGAGCTACAACAAGTACGTTTGACAGATGCCAAATGCGATGCATATATACAAAGCCCTTGTATAAAAGCAGACAAGCTGTTGAATTGGGGGGAAAAAATGAAGAAAAAGCACTACTTCACGACTCTACAGAAGAACAGCTTCACAGAATATACTTCATGTCCAGGGACATGCTGTGATCGCTATGGATGTTGTTATTCAATTTATAAGAGCAACAAAAGTACAACGTTATTAAATATGTTCACAAAAGCATTCACTCTATGTCAGTCATGTCCACCATATCCATCATGTCAGCACACCAGATGAACTCTACTATACACAGCATCAACCAATAATAATAAGATGACACAAAGAACCTACCAAGCGTGCCGGTGCAAAAAATCAAATGTCACTTCAAAACTGTGCCAATTTCAAACGAACTTCACAACTGTGCCAATTTCAAATGAACTTCAAAACTGTGCCAATTTCAATTTCAAAGCCAATTTCAAACGAACGCCTCGGCAAGAAAAAGAAATGCAGACCCAACCACCCCTCTACACTGTGCATTCGAATAAACGTCCCTTCGATACTGACTGCCAAAACTAATGGGCTTGCATTGGAATGAAAACACGTCAACATTTTCTAAATGTCGTCTAACAACCTCACTGCGCTACCATCTTGCCTTATTATTACACTCTACTGAACCCCTTTAGACAACTAAGCCATGTCACATGAATGCATAAAACTGGTCAACAAAAGCAGAACAAAATTAGAACAAAAGCAGCATAAAGCACAGCAGTTAGGACTTGGGGAACAAGATATAAATAGCGCTGGTGTCATACCGGATTCACCTTCTCTTATGTGTCCCGCAATACCTACTTTGCACTTTCTACTGAAATCACATCGCCTTATAAAAAAGAGCAAATGAGGGCTGTTTGTACCTTAAAGGGAAAAAAAGAAAAAGAACGTTCACTGTTTCGTTTGCTTTGGAACACTGTAGCTGTATGTGCTTCAAGTAAACAATGACGTTAAGATCATAGTACAAATGACGTTAAGATCATAGTATACTGCAGAGTAGTTCCCCCTCTACTTTCCAGCCGTAGCAGTAACCAACAAAGTAAAGTAGAATGTTTCCCACTTTGTGCAGAATCAAGTAGATTAACGCGCACGCTTTGATTGCGACAGTGACTGACGTCGGCCACGACAGACTGCACACACCACTGTGCAGAATCAAGTAGATTAACGCGCACGCTTTGATTGTGACAGTGACTGACGTCGGCCACGACAGACTGCACACACCACAAAGCCATTAAAACTCCTGTGCAACATTCTTGTGCAACCAGAAGCAGCACCCAGACAACCAGCCAGGCGTGCACTTGGCAGTGATGGCAGTTCTAACGTCTTTCTATTCACCGTAATATTTATACACTTCTGTTACGTTTTTGTGCGAACAATCATCACAACTCCAGACCAGTATCCATCCCCCCCAAAAAACAAGCACTTGCCGCATTCAGCTGGTGCGGAGCCCCTCGAAAAATTACTTCGCAGTCAGTTGCCCCACAGGTAGGGGGCGGAACCTCCTGCAACTATGAAGAGTGAAAAACGAGTGCTACTAATTTGTATGCCTGTACAGCTGTGCTCAAGTCGCACAATTGCTTCCCCACTGCACCTACAGGAAGCTCTCGCTTCATTTACGTGATTGTTGATATGTGCGAATGTGGCCATTTTCGAGATTTATTTCAACAGTTGTAGAAAAAAGAAAAGAAAAAAAAAACAACTCAACATAATGCCACAAGTAACAAATTAATCAAGAAAGGTCAGGGGATTTGCCACAGGAGATAAAGTGAGGATGTCAGATGGCTACAACACGCAGCGCGACAATTTGCAGCCCCCTCAACAGTGCCCCACAACAATTCTTTTGCTCGGCACTGCTAATATAGGCAGTGCTGCACCTTGCTCTGAAGCAGACTTTAACAAGGAATTCAATATGAAAAAGTGAAAGAAAGCTGTAGAAAGAAAGAAAGAAAGCCATTTATTGTTTCACGTGAAGAGGCAAGCCTTCCACGGGCTTGCACGTCACTTCCTCACACTACCGCTAGCTTCAGTGGTCCCACCACATTAGGGTCAACGAAGCATTCAGTGCAACCGAAGGAACCCTTGCCAGACATCAGGCACCGAACGCACAAGCTACGAACAACCACTGCCCATTACCATCACTCCCATTGCAAACTGGGCTCTAGGGTCTTGGGTCTAAAAGAAACGCACACGTTAGCACTATTTTGCGATTGCTAGCCAATCAAACTTGCATGAAAAGCAACTTCCGTAGTTGTTCTTCCTGAAATGTGGAAGTAATCGCACCAAGGGCAGAGTAACTGAAGGACTTTGTTCCCTCCTATGTGCCGTTTGCTATCATGCTCTCCAAGACACTGCTAGCTCGATAACACAGTGCTTCGAGAAGTGAGTCGCCAAACTAGCCCTGGACTAGCACTCTCCACAACCACCCCGTTTTAGTACTAGCTGCTGCAGACTAGCCCTACAGCTCGAGTAAGCACCTACCAGAGTCCACCAAGCGTCCATGTTTGCGTCATATTTCTTTTTCTAAACATTTTCCTCGGAGCCAGCTTCTAATGCAGTGAAGCCTCCCTAGTAAAAGCAATTTCAAAATTGTGGATGCAATGGAATCGGCATTATCTCCCACAAAGCAGGGTCAGTTTGAGTCGCCCTACATAAGGTGCAAGTGCAACTTTCAGCCTTCAAATAATCTTTTAAATTTGTTGCAAAGCAGCATTCGCACAAAGCATGTATGTGTTCAATGACAAAAATGAAAAGAAAGCACCTAGAGTTGTTATTGAGGAAATTGTTTCTAGAGAAAAAATGCAAAAAAAAAAAAAACTAAAAGGTTAACGATTACTATACTCTCTAGTGCGAAATTTGTGCGCAGCCCGAACTGCAGTCTTCTTGGTCACGGTGCATACCTGCTGCGTCTCAGGAAAGGATCGCGTCATCAGCGAACGCACGGCTGTACGCGCTACCTCTGCCGTTATTCCGCAGCGCATCGCCGCCACTGAGCGTGTTGTTGCAAATTGTGTTTGAACCTCCCACCCAAATGTCACATGGTTCAGATGAGCCACACAACGAGGAGCATGTCTCACTGCCTCCCCCTCACACTTTCGCCAAGTGTCGCCACCGACGAGCATCTCATGCGGGGTCAGCACACTGCCCTCCCTTACACACTTTCACCATACTTTCCTCTGCTGCTTTCTTTCTGTCTTTGCCAGCTCGTTTACACCGCCACTGCTGCCGCCGAACCACAGTAACCGCTGCCAAGTGCCGCACACTAAAACAATTAGCACGCCCTTTTGGAAAGAATCGGTGCGGCAGTGAAGTGTTTTCTAAGCGGGCATATAACATGAGCCTGGCTTAAACAATGCATTGCGGTTAATTAGTTAAGTGTGTGGGCTCAAATGGAGGCTTACTGCACGGGCACTAATCAAGAAGTGGTCGATTTAGCTGCTATGGTAGGGGCCACTGGACGATTCTGAGTGGTACTGCCAGAGGGATAGGCACAAGTAGATTAGAGGACCTCCACAACACTTTTCTTTCAGGTACTCTCTGGGCACTACGTCTGTCCTTCATGCTGCAGACAGATGCCAAAAAAAAAGAATGATCAAGACTGGTGCAAAAGAAAGCAAGCCCTCAATTTTTGATTCTAGAAATGCAAGAAAATACGGCACTAGCAACGTCACACCCAATGTCTCCGGATACACCAGCACACATTGGCTGGGCATACAATATTTTATAGGTGCCATAGAACTGACCAAACGAGCCTGTTTCATATCTTTTAAAGAGGTCATGAAGAAAAAATACAACTTGTTTTAATTTGAAAGAACAAGGCTTCAGTACCTCGTTCAGCTCCAATCTAGCCTCGAAAGGTGTCTTTTAACCGAAAGAACGCAAGACGGATAAAAAATTTTCAAACTTCGCGCTACACTGATGTGTTATGGACAGGAGTGATGTCATACAGGCAAGCCTTAAAAATGCAATTTTAAGTGTGTTAACTGCCCGTCAGCATACAAGTGATGCAATGAAACGCATCTAGAGGCACCACTACAATCGTCCAATCATGTGTCTTTGCTATGGATTAGTTTGGCGGCCACCAATTGCATTAACAAAATTCTGTGACTCCGTAGAAAAGTTGTGATTTGGTTGTGATTGTGTAGAGGCTGTGATTTAGAGTGGCTATTTTATTCAGCTTGTTGAGTAGTCCCAGCATAAAGGCGTTGAATAAAAACGGCGATAGTACCGAGCCTTGCGGCGTCCCTCGGTTTCCAATTTCAAATTCAATCGATTCAATGTTTCCAACCACTAGGGGGTTGCCGTTCTGTCAGAAAGTAAGTTTCCAATGTAATTGTAAACTCTTTTTCTCATCCCCAGCCTCTCCAGGCCCTCCTCTCCAGGCCCTCAAGAATTGCCCCGTGGCAAACATTGTCGAATGCTTTGGTAAGATCAAGACCGAGAATCGCCCTGACGTCGAGCAAGGAGCCGCTCTTGCCGTCAATTATCTGGTGTTTGATGTGTAACATGATGTCCAGAGTCAACAACTTCACCCAAAAATCCTGTCAAGGTGCAGGGGTATAGTTCATTTTATTCCATGTCATGAAGTTACGGATATGGATGGTCCTTAGCTGAGGCTTCTAAGTGTAGTTTTTTTTCCTGGCATCGGTATCAGGACTATTCTAGCCGTTTTCCATTGGCATGGTGCGCGACCCGTCTCCCAACATTGGTTCATATATTTGGTGAGTGCCTCAATGGATATGTCATCTAGGTTATGAATCATTTTATTCTTTACGCCGTCAAGACCCAGGGTGTATTTAGTGTGTAAGTCATGTATTGCAGTGCAAACCTCGTACATGGTGATGGGTTGGTCTAGCTTTGGGTTGCCAATACCCTCGTAGTTCTTGAGCTGAATGTTAGGCCATGTTCAGACTACCGACACAAAAGCCATATCGTGGTCTATGGACGTAAAAAAACGGCGTGCCATGCAGTTCGGTTGGCTGAGACATGAAATGACGTCATTCTTTACAGGTATTTTGTCAGTTGCGGCAACAGACTGAAACCGGCCTTAGTATTTGTCCCAACACACCCGTCCTTAATTTCTTTAAGTATTTCTGCATCAGTGCCTCTGTGCTCATGCACTAGCCTTCCCGAGTTTTGTGGTTGTATTGTCTTACTTTGGTTTGGGTCAACGAGGCTGCATAAGATATTCCACGTTTGCAACAACCCCATTTGAAGACCCATGCGCTCGCAGACCTTGCGCCAGTGTTGATGAGAGAGCTGGTTCGCATAGTCTTTGATGTCCCTACCCAGCTGTGCGTTCGCCTCCTGAGCAGTCTGTTATATTTGTGCTTTTACAAACGTTTCCATCCTTGCATCCCATATGTGCAGGAGTCGGGCGTCCGCACAATGGGGAGCTTGGCTTTCCTCCAGAACAGTCTCTGTGGGGCGTTCGTAGTGTCTGTGGAATGCCGGCCATTCATCTATATCCGCGATTTCCATTTCGTCATCTCCCGTTCATAGTTCTGCCTGCTGGAGTGGTCAAAACATGTCCCATTTCGTTATTATTCTCTTTCCCCTTGGTTTGGATGAACCTGCTTTTAGGTTGATAGAAACAATGTAGTGGTCGCTGCCCACACTTTCATGTACGTTGTTCCAGTACGCAACGGTCAAGTTTTCTAGGAAAGTGAAATGCGGCGTCATATCTACGCTAACACTGTCCGCAATTTTTTTTACTGTAAAATGCTCTCTTCGCTCAATTCTTTTCGTAAATAGGAGTGGTTTGGTATGTTTTGGGCACATTTAGAGGTGAGGAAGTGCAAGGCTTGTAGTACCTATCTTGGAATGAAATATTGCTTTCCAAGCTAGGCTGGCACGGGTTTGGAATTTTCAAAACACCAAATTTTGCACTGTTCTCACTGGTCCCCCAAACAGAGCATCAAGGCTAATGGGAAAGTAAGCAGCAACTATTTGATTGTCAAGAAATGAGCAGCGTTCCATTCGCTTGTACTTTTAATTTTGAAAATTTGAGTAAGCAACTTTTGTATTTCTGCAGCGATCCTGGTCATTCTTGTCATGTCTGTCTCTGCAAAACACAAAGAACAGATGTAGTGCCTGATAGCAGCTATATAAGCCACCCCATCCTCATAAGCCTCGCCCTTGCAACTGGTAATTTCTATCTGGCACGATTCTGCTCCTGCGGATTCGAATTCTCTAGGTAGACAACTCCTGCACCCTTGTTAAGCGCTGCATGTTATTATCCGGCACGGTTTCAACTAGTTGTGGAGCTATGCACTGCATACATTGTTACCATTGGCTTGACATCATAGCGAGAGAAAGGAGGGGGGCAGGAGATGAGCTGGCTTGGTCTTTTTGTCTGCTTTAAAACAATTAACTTCCAATAACTGTTTTGGGGCAGGACCCTGATCTGGGCCACACCTATGTGCTGCGAGTTTGCTAGTGAGCACCTTCAGTCACGAACATAAAAATAACCAAAACCGAAAAAAATAATAGCCAGCACGTTAGGAGAATTGCAGGGGAACTGCTTCGCCCCCCTCACTGGCCTTTTCGTCAAACTTACTCCTCAGGCGAGGGATTCATGGTCTTTCGCTCGGCTCCAACATCTGCACTCCTTTGCAGCTAAGGAGGGGACATCTGCATCGCTTATACCAATGTGAAAGCGTTAAGAGCACCTGGGGGCTTCCACTACACCTGCGGGCAGTTATTGAATAGATTTCAATGTATCAATAACAATTACGCCAATTTTGAAGCAAACTTTAAACAATTATTCTAGATAATATGGAAAACATAGCAAGTAGTGGCAATTCACCAGTGACTTTCTTGTCCTGCTCCTGCTAGATGAAAGGGATTGTGCAATTAGATTGTGCCTCTTGTTTCTGGAGGCTGCCAAGAAACAAGATTGTGCAATTATAGTATAGTGCCTCTGGTCCTGTTTGATTGCGTCACTTGAATGTCAACATTAAGTTAGTTGTTAGTTAGTTCAGATGTGTTCTTAATATATCCCCTACACTGTCACTGCTGATGTTGTATAGCGCATAATTTTAAAATTTGACAATATTCCTTCTCTTTTTTTCTTCGTGTGAAAAACTTTTCGAGGCGGGAATGGAGTTGGGGAAGTTACCAAGGTCTAGTTCTTTCAAGTTAAAACAAGGTTGTATTTTGTCTTCATGGTCCCTTCAAAGAGAACCTCCCAGCCAAAGCCACACGAAGGACGGCAACAAGAACTGACTCGTCAAACAATTTTGGAAATGATCAAATAGCTTTGCATAGAAATCTTGCAAGCACTAATCGCCAGTGTTCTGTGGCCATCAGGGGTTCTGTCACCACCAGCCACAAGCCAAGGCTAACAATCCAGTACAGGAGAGAAGGCAAGAAGCATCAACTTACACCATTTGACCACTCTGCTGCTAGGGCTACCAAGCTGCAAAGCTATGACCAACACCACGAAAGGCATGAAGTATTTTAAGTTCAGAGCACTTTAGGCGCTCGCCTTGTTGTCGTAGCTCGCTCGCTGAACCCAAGTAGAGCAACACGGCATTCCGTCGTAGCTGCTGTCGTCGCGGCATGACACCCAGAGGCTTCAAAAGCCAAGCGGTTTCTTTAGTCATAAGCGTTCGAAACTCGTGAACCGCTGGCACTTGTCCTACATCTCCCCGTTGTTTAGCGCAAAGAAAACTGTAGGTACATTTGAGGCAAAATATACGTAATTAACTGGCAGCGCCCACGTTCATTTAGTTAGGAACGCTCGCTGGGTTGGTTTCTACGATAGTAAGTGAAAAAAGGTGGCAGCACAACGGCGGCACATGCGGAAGGAGAAGCAAACACAAAAAGAACAGAACTCCCACTGGCGCAGTTTCAGGCAGCGGGCGAACGAGCACTGCGAAGGCGGAAAATCTGAATTGCATTGGGTGGTAGCAGTGAGTGGATAACGGCGCTACAGCCCATTATGGTGAATCACTGCTCTGCACTTCCGACAGCTTTCACATTGAGTGGAACGGCTTTTTATTTAATTTTTTTTTCTCGTCACATTACAAACGGGCACTCCGGCTTTAAAATAAGGTGACTACAATATTTTTCTGATTACTCTCCTACGCTTTTCGAGACCGTTGTTTCGTAGCAGCTGTTTTTTAGTTACGTCTGAAAATTAAGTCTCGGCGTAAAAATAGAAAGCAAGACCTCAGTGCCCCAGCCTAGACCACCACCGTTATCAAACGTTTGTTTGCTAAAGCTGCAAGCTTTCGTTACTGCATTCCAGTGTGATGCCCCTTTTCATTTACGTCCGCTCACCAATTCCTCTTTATTTTTTTATACCTCTAACCTACTCTTTAATCTATAGTTTTTCCACGGAGTCTAAAAAAAAAAAAAAATTAGTGCGTGGAAGATGAGCAGCAGCCAACAACCAATTTTGATTGCATACAACGGTAACCTGCAGTGAAAGCCCACCTTTGCACTGACTGGCTAGTAAGTGTCGCTTGTAAGAGATTTTTTGCTCCTGGTAAAGAACTAGAAAAAAGCACAATGTGCCATAAACACATCGCCTGTGATCAAAGGGGCTATAAAGACAAACCAAAATTTTGGCTCACTCAAAAAAACTGCCTCGTTACAATAACACTGATACTACTTTTAAGATAAAATTAACTCAAGTACCTAAGCTATATGATGAGGAAAACCGAGAAAAGGCAGCTTCTTTCCCACACTACAGTTGTTGTGTAGCATCAAGTCCTGCTAGTGCGATTGGCTTTCACGTTGCTAAGCGACTGGCTTATAGGTTTTCAAAACGAGCCATCTGCACTTGAAATTTAGTGTGTAATAATTTTATAGCAGTAAGAATGGCGGGATAAACAGCATAAGTCTTGAACAAGCCAACGCTGCCTGTATAATCCTTTCCTAACGCGTGAGCGAAAAATGGCCAAGCAGCCACTCTCCTGTTGCTCTCTCCTACCCTTTCCCGCTCCGTAGCCTTCCTACGTGCTTTCATGTCCGCAAGCCAGCCCCGCTTCTCGGAAACTACGCAAAATAGTTGACAGTTTTTCCACTGTTCCCCAGGCAGCGCTCCCACGCCTTCGAGGCAAGCTGACAGACACACGCTGTAGAAGTGGGTGCAGTGTTCGCGACACGCAAGCAGTGACGTAAGGCGTCTGCCAGTGCGCGCCACATACCGGATGAGTGCCTGAACTAAGCATCCCTACCGCTCCCATTGGAAAGCGGGCGACGCGTTCGGCAATGTTTATACAGGCGGCGTTGAACAAGCACATAATGCTACGTACTGCATACGGCGCTACTGATCACCAGTGCTGTGAAACACCATCACGCACGGTGCAGACAAGTTTCTGGCACAAAAACAGCTGCATAGCAACACTGCAAGTTACGTGACCCGGCTTGTTGCGTTACACCCACTGTTTCCCAAAGTGATTATTAAGAACTGTAACAAAACACAGCATATACAGGTTTGATCAGAAGTAAACAGAGCACCGGACTGGTTACCAAGTGTCAATGCGGTGCCACCCAGAAAAGCTGTTGGTAACTAGGCATGTCTTGGCATGGCCTCCTGTTACTTCCGGTTCCTGTTGGACTGCAGCATCTGGATGCTGTATGGAGTCATTATACTAACCCTCCGTTTGAGGAACCTGCCTCGAATACATTGCTGCTGATGTCACGAAACATGCAATGAAGTGGAACAACTGAGGTTTCAGCCGTAACTGTTGAATTTCTCAAATTTCTCAGTGCTTGTAGCCAGAAAAGCACTGAGGGCACTGTAAAACATGAAATTGTTAGAACAAAACAAAGTTGTATGTTGTCTTCATGGCCCCTTCAACCTGTGCACCTTTCTTTCACCCCCCTCTATCATTTGCCTCCCTCTCTCTTCACAAAGCCAGCAGAATGCTTGGAACACAAAGTAGTGCAGTACACAAAATAAACGTTAGCGACCAAACCACAATAGCCGAAAACACCGTCACTCCCTGCACACTAAATGCCAGGCCTGGGGGAGGGTGGGAGGGGCACTCTTTTTCTACCAAGCAATCATTCAAATGCCCCAAGAAGCTGCCAGCATGGGTGCAAATGTGTCAACACTAACACCTGCTCTTAAGCAATGCATACACGCAGGGTTCCAAAAAACGAACTCTAAATCGCAGCGCATGGTGCATAAATAACAACCACTAAGATGAAGAGCTCTGGGATTTTGAAACCAAAAAGAAACACTCTACGCAGTTCCTGGCCACCTATTTGATTGCCTGGTGATAATTACGCAGCACTGTTCACTTTCAAACAAGTGCACAGGGACCTTGCTATGCTTCCAAGGATTAGAAATTTCAACAGGATTCTGGGAGCTGCTAGATGGAACTTGATGCAGATGAAGAAGTAAATCATTTGAGACGGCATGCAACTCGTGCAGAAGAGCAAATCGGCCACTACAAGCAAGACCCTGTGTTGTACTATAAATGCCAACTGCTGTTGTGGACGTTCCTTTGCTGAGGCCATGGCCTGCTGAACGTTGATGTGAAGTGCTGCTAAGCAGGCACCGCAGTTGTGTACAGCTGCGACTTTGGCTGCAGCTATGCACTTTGCTTAGGTTGAGGATCCGGCCAGTAAGCCTGCTTCATGAAGTGTGTCCAGGGTGTCCTTATGGTTAATTCAGCTGTCACTGGCATGCCTTTTTTCCCCCTTGAGTAGTCACTCTTTTGGGCTGTAGTTCAATTGTTGGTAACTGAATAGCCAGCATACTCAGGCTTTTACGTTCAATCAGCTCGCATTTGGTCTTGGAAGGCCAGATACTGTGGCACAAACACTTTCCTCGTCGGCTGCCGTTATGCGTGCACATGTGGCTGTCCCTGTCGAGGGAACAGTGACATCACCAGCTGCCAGTGCAAGCTTGCCTAGCAGACAGCAGGCGACGCGCTGCTTCAGCAACTGTAGCCAGGACTGCACCTGTGCAAGTGCTAGCCAACACAAGCTTTCGTCGAGCCTTCGTGCCTAGCTGCCGCACTGCCAGCCAACCTGCACACATGACAAGGCGCTAGTCGTGGTTTTGGCCCCGGATGCTGCCGAACTGCTAGCCCGCCGCCCTCTTCACTGTCGTCAGTAGGGCCCTGGGTGCTGGTAGGCCGCATGCTGCTGCCCCCCCTGGGGCTGCTGCTGGGGACCGCCGCCAGAGAGCTGTCGCTGAAGCTGGGCGACCAGCGCGGCCGTCTGCTGGTGCTGCTGCTGCTGCTGCTGCTGGTGCGGCGGTGGGGGGCCCTGCTGCTGCTGGTGCTGCTGCTGTTGCTGCTGCTGCTGCTGCTTGAGGGCCAGGAACTGCTGGTGGTGCATGGAGCTGGCCATCAGGCCGGCCGCACCAGCAGGTGGCCCCCCCGGTGGCGCGCCCCCGCCGTAGCCCCCCGGGATCGGCCCCGGCCCCGGCCCCCCCGGCCCCTGGGGGGCCGGGGGACCACCTCCTGGTCCACCACCAAGGTGGGCGCTTCCACCGGGGCCGGCCACCAGGCCGGCACCTCCTCCACCGCCTCCTCCTGGACCGAGCCCGTACTGGGGCCTGGGGGGGGGAGGGGATCGCAAACATCGCACGAGGCACGTTTATCAGGCCACTACACTGCAAGTGCAAGGCACTCTTCTCTTCGTGAATGTAGTGCAGCGAAGCAGTTACGCTTACCTTGGCAGGGTAGCCAAGGACTGTGGTACCCCCAAAGTACTCATCTTATGCCTCATCCTGTTATTATAATTAACTTTAGTTTTGTCACACAATGTGGCACATGGTGCTGTGAAGACTGCCTATAACTTTGCTTTAGTCATACAGTTGACATGGTAGATTAATGAAAATTTCAAGCCTAGTGCACACTACAATCAATTAGGCTAGGTAACTAGGAGAGGAGGAGGAAGGGTGCCAAAGCTCGGAGGCACTTTTACACAATCGCTGAATGATGTCACCTGTGATACCACTCGGTAGGCTGGCATAGATTAACTGATGCCACTGAAAATGAAAAAAATTTGAGAGCATTGTGTGCTCCCAATCAAAAATAACTGTGCACGAAATACAGAACAACGCTATTTTACGGCAATAAGGCCCTGGTGCAAAATCTTGGGGCAGCAAAAACAACAAAAGCTAAGGATACGGTGCCATCACTGTATGGCACTGACAAACGTGGGACGTTATTACAAAACAAACATCAGAAATTCAGTACTCCAACGCCCAATCCTCTCACTGGAACACCGAACCGAAGGTTAGAAACAAATCAAACTGTGAGCATGTGACCAAGCAATTGTTTGTTGGTCTCGACTGCGAATGGAAACAAAGCAAATAAATAAAATGTGCGCTTTGTGGACGAAAAATGTGAAAGCAGCAGTATATTTTCGTGGCCATCACCTTGAGTTTTTGGTCCCGACCTGAGCAAGACCCCCCTCACCCCTTACCTTCCGCCCTATATTTAGCTTGGATTACCTGTATACACTTAAACCTTGTTATAATTAAGGGGTGCTGCAATTATCTCTTTATAACCAATATTTCGTTACAGCCTTAGCGGGCATTTATGTAAATATTTGGCAATTTACTTGCCCAAAACAAATAGCAGGCGAAATCGCATCGCGCCGCATGGCAGTACACAACAAAGTAACTGCAATCTGGAGATAAAAAGGGACTTTTGCACGCCTACTTTATTGCAGTTCAGAATACATAACTTGTATGTCAGAGAGACAAGGAAGTTTGCAATTGAACGTTGATGCATCTTTTTTATACGAACGACAGCTCGCTTATTTTCGTGCCCGATGTGACGGCTTTTATCACAGCCCTTTTCACGTCTAGCGTTTTTCGCTTTCCGCCTGGCCCATTCATGCTGCTCAAATCACGCGTGCAGTGCAATAATAGATGAGGCTGAAGCAGTTAAAAAAAAAAAAAAAAAAAGAAAGGAAACACGCACACAACTTCAACAACGCAGCTCCCACAGTGCACGATGCCAGGTGACAACAGTTGCAGGCGAGCGCGCTTCGGCAGTGAGTGCCATGTGCACTGGCTGTGTGCTGTGCGCAGTGAGAGGAAGGAGGAGGCAATGGCTTTGCCTGTGCGTCCTCCAGACCCACACCTTCCCCACCCCACTCCGCTCATTCACACCCACCCACACAATCTCGACTCCCCAACATCCTTCTCTGTGCGAGTGCCCAGCAGACCCCTTTCCTCCCCCCTCCCTCTGGGAGCAGGCACTGCGCGACCCGGAGGCATCGAGTCAAGTCTTGGTGACCACCCGGGCCCTGGAAGTCGCGGCGGCCCTCTGAACCACCCACCGCCCCCTCCCCTGATCCTTGGGTATCAATAAAGTTGTTCCTCTCTCTCTATCTCTCTCTCTCTCGCGGGCGCAGTGGCATCCGGCTTTGCATGCGTTGTGGGAGTGTGCATGGTGGGAGTTTCAAACTGCTAAAAATACAGTTTTCGCCTTGAGCGCCGTCTTAAATCCGCATTGCGCACTGCCGTCAAATTGCTTCAAAATTTTATTTTCGAACAAAATTTGCTCGTTATGTAAGCAAATTTTACATAGCTGAAACGAGGTTTTAAATACATTGATTTCCATGGGGACTTTCAAGGGAAATTCCGATTTGCCTGTTATGGCCATCTCATTATAATGACGTTTAAGGGGGGACGAGGGTCTTAAAACTAACTTTTTTATTTATGGGTAGAAACTTATGAAAATTTGCACACTGATGTGCTTTTCTCTGTAGATTTCAAATATGCAATTATATTTGAGCTGGTGCTGTTAGTTCAAAAGTTATCATACAAAGTCTAAACCGCAATTAGGTAATTTCTTACGCAGCTTTAATGAACTTTCGCATTGCATTTTGTCGCTTTTAATTACATGAATGGATAGCCAGAGAGTTCCCATACCCGATGACATTCTTCGTTTTTCTCTAAAGTCACGGCATCCTAAAAAAATATGTCAAGTACAAAAAATGGCAGTATTGGATATTTTGGCTCATCAAAATAACTGCAAGTCATCATTTATGCGTAGCCTAAACAGAAAAACTAAGAATGTCATCGGCTGCCTCAGGCTGTACTGAAAAAAATGGTACCAAGATTGACCTTATGAAGCAAAAATAAGTTTCCAAAAAGCTGCGTAAGGCTGAGGGAAGTGACCAAAAATATGAAACTGAGAAAACTGCATTTGAAGTTTGGCCATGTGTTATGAGATGAACCATCAGTAGTGTAGCTTCAAAATTTCCCAGTAACAAAGACATGTTCTTCCCATTTTCAAATCTGTCTTTGGATTCCAAAAATGTCAACTAGAACTGGAGATACAAAAGGCCAAGTAACGGACCCCAACAGGAATTCAGCAAAATTTATCGACTTCGAATCTGTTGGCATTTTGTTAGCGTTGTGAAATCTGGTGGTGTCTTGCTGGCGTCGTGAAAACTGCAACAGTCCTTCGTGAAGTGCCATCATCTATTACAGTGCACTGTGGTACCCAGAATATTGTGTACGGCAAAAGTGTGAGGGTGAAACTTGCTTTAGGTGCCCCCCTTTTTTGTTCTTTGGTGAGGCTATTTCATTCGCGGTTTTTATGCTGGAAGTTTGAGAGGATACAGGGGTGGGACACTGCGCAGTGCGTTTTCCGCAAATGCATCATGTTGTTGGCCCTCAAAAGAGCCTTTTGGGGAAAATAAATGTAGCTGGAAGGCAAACTTTCTTGGCCTCAGGGGATAAACCCATAGACGCCTTTTTCCTTCAAGCCGTGCATGGTGCGGCTATCTCCATCGGACATCACGGTTGTGTACTGCAGCCCATTCTTGGAGAGCGAGCGCTTGAACATTATCAGGGCTGCCTCTACCTCCATGCGTCCTGCACCACAGTCAATGTTTCGCTGACACTCATGGTCTGCCAGCCAATCTTCGTAGCCCTCATCTGAAGCTTTGGGTCTGATGGTGCAACCTAAGCAAAAGTTAGAGAGGACTACATGATCAATCACCAAGCCGGTGTACACTCCAATGATGCAGCCCACTCCAATGTGTGACAACCGTCCCTTTGTCATCCACGTGCCATCAAACATATCATCTATGTTGTTTGGCGGCTGACCAAGGTGTACAAGTCCTTGATGGCACGCACACTATCAGCTTCAGAGGCTGCTGCAGTGTCCTCGCAAACCTGAACCACTTTCCTCAAGTGCGCTTGGAATGTCTTGTGGTGCAGGCCTCTGTGGGACAAGTTCATACCAGCACAAAAATCTGAAAGAGCAGTCACCCCCTTCCCCATGCTTTGAATACTTTTCAAAGCCCTCATATTCACTTCAAAAAGAGTGATATTGCCAGATCCTTCGGTCCTTGGCGAGGAAAAACGTTCCACACGGTGTTCACAAATCGAGCACGTCACCTCGAGCTTCACGGCGAGGCCGTACTGCCGGTCAGGCTTCCTCAAATCCGGCGCCGCCAGCCCGCACTTGCCGCACCTGACGTGCGCGAAAAGGTCCTTCAGCATTGCAAAATCCACTAAGACAAAATCTGTGCCGGATTCTTCCTCTGAGTGCGCCAAATCCACTTCAAGGAGGTCGAATTTCCGCTGCGTTGCTGACTTAGTCTCCGTTCCGCGCTTGACCTCGTCCGCGTGTTCCGTACGCGCGGCGATCTCCTCCGCCGTGTAATACCTCGTGTCAAGCCGGCAGGACGTGCTTGGACCAGGTATGGATTCCGGAGGTGGTTGGTCAGGCGATGGGGCAGGCGAGGCAATACGAGGCGGCGAACGATTCTCATCCGGCGGAGTCGAGCGGCCCGAAGTCGCACCACGCGACCTTGGGATAGGCGGACGACGCTTTCGCTTCCCGGGCGCATGAAGGGTCATCTTCTTCAAACGTACGTCTCCTGGCATCATTCACGAAAGTACGCGATGGAAGAATTAGAAGAAACTGTAAAAAAAAACTGCTCTAAGCGAGCGCTGCGCCAGAAGAGCGGACTCCGTCAGACGCGCGTAGCAGACGCCATGATGGCGACCGCCATGACAGCAGTCGCGCCGACCAATGGGAGGGGTCGTATGGCGAACTCAAACCGCGCGCGCCCGCTCTAGCCAATCAGCGGCCGAGAAGGTGCCTTCGGAAAACTGGCAAGGCCGGTCGTTCTACTCAAGCGACGCCATTTTGAGATATCGCAAAATGCGCACAAAGAAACAAGCTTCAAAACAAGACCAAGATGGCGGCGATCGGTCGGCTGCTTCGCCCGCGGGGCGCGCGGGAATTTGAAGCAACTTTTGCCCAATTCTGGGCATTTCGTGGCCCTCGAGGCGTTTCAAAACATGATTTTAGAGTATTTCCCGATGGAATTTCGCGTTGATATTTTGAAGGCAGGTGCTTGAAGGTACAATAATTCCAAAAATTGGATTTTCTCAAAATCGATATTTTGGCCATTTTTGACCATTCTAAGACCCGCGTCCCCCCTTAACTGTATCAGCAATTTACAGAAGGTTTTGCTACAAGAAATGGTTACAGCCGGACAGACTGCATTCATTAAAATCACACTGACTGCTCATCCTGGTCTGCTCCGCAAAGTATGCCACTAGAACCTCTGGTATGCCATAGCATCTAATTAGAAGGCGCGTAATCTGAAATCCGTCCTTTTAACACAAATTTATCAGCAATAAAAGCATCGTTTCCTGCCAAACTGAGCAGTAGTAACGTATAGAGTGCCAAATCTTTGAATAAAGCAAAGTTGTAAGTTGTCTTCACAGTCCCCTCAAACATTTCCTTTGCAGCATGCCACAAGCACAGCTTGAGGATATTTACATCTGTTTGAAGCTTCATACCCCTATGAAACAAAGTGACCATGGTATATATTAGAGACCTACTAAAAAATGAACTATGTATATAGTAGAAAATTTTCTCCAACACTGATACTTTATGTTGATGTGACAAGCAAAGCACTAGGAGTAAGTTTACTCACCATCAAAACAAACCTTTGTGCCGTCTACTTCACAATTGAGAGAGGAATTACTCTGAAAATACTTTGACAGGTTTGGGCATGTACAAGCAAAGCATTTTTTTTTTTGCACCAAAAGAGCTTGAAAGTTCTACTGTACCGTTTGAAAAAAGAGACGAGCTTTTTCCCAACAGACTGGGCATTTCACAACAACAACCGAGAACCCCTGTGCAGCACTGAATTCACAAAAAGTTGCTAGCTGGCAGACATGTCTTCGCTAGAGCACCACAGAACCATTATCTAATTTACATCCCAGCTACATTCAGCAGCAAATAGCTAAGCCATAAAAGAATGTTAGTCAATGTTATTTTTTTCTGCTGTTCTCCTCATTCATGCTTCTTGTTACCCTTCCAGCACCAGTACTCTCACTATGAGCTGCCTTTAGTAGAGCCTGGTCGACACATCCCCATGCAAAAAGTAAACGCTCCAAAAATGTGTCGTCAAAAATATTCTTAAACGTCCAACTTTACGTGCAACCATAACTGAAATGCTAGGCAATTTAATATAACTTGAATTAATGACTTACAGTAACAATACGTACATTATTCAAGTTACAAATACTACTTACCTTATTTACTCGCGTAATCCTCGCACCCCTAATGTGAGCCACCAAAACTTGGATTTTTTGGTTCCTCGCATAATCCTCGCACCCCCAACTTTGCAGCGGCGAAAGTTGCCTGCTCCCGAAACCCGCATGGTGCACGCGCTCTCCCCCTCCCCCGCCGCCTCTCCGTTCGGCGGAGAGCGCTGTTATCCAAGGCCATCCAGGCGCCCTAACAACCCGCATGGCTACTCCCTAACAGGCGCCCTAACACGCTATTCGCACTGTACTTGAGCCGGTTTCGCGCATGTTTCGCGTGCGTGCAACTAGACGGTGTTCGCGCAGCCCGCTGTCATGTCGTCGTGTCGCCGCCGTGGTCCCGCCGTTGAGCGGCAGCAGTCAGTGAGACTCGCGTCAGTGGTGGATGGCTCGCTGCCGTTTTGAGAACTTTTTGATCTAATTGTTTTGTGCTTGGTGCCGCTTCGCCATGGGGAGGAACGCCAGCTACACTGCCGTTTTCAAATTGATAGCGAAAGAGTACGCGATCGAGCACGGCAACCGTGCCGCAGGCAGGCACTTCGGCGTCACCGACTTCAACGTGCGTTACTGGAGTAGGGCACGCACATACGACGAGATAGGGCGCGCGCCAGAAAGCAAAGGCGGCAATTTCATGATCGCTGATCGACGGAAGACTGTTTACGTTGTAACTAATAAAATAAAAAGAAATAGCTGCTGTTGGCAACACTGAGCTTACCTATACAAAAAACGACCGCTACATTTAGCGGAATTGGCATAAGGCAAATTGGCAACACTGTGCACCGGATTTTTTTTTTCCCGCATAATTCTCGCACCCCTAACTTTGCATTGACTTTTCTGAAAAAAAGTGTGAGGATTATGCGAGTAAATACGGTATTATATTACTGTAAGACCTCGTTAAGAGGCACTGTTACAAGAGACACTTGGTCATAAGGGACATTTAAATGAAAACAGTCTGATTGGTTTTCGTATGTCTGTCATGTTAGCAATTTTGCATACAAAAGACCTTGATTACAAGAGACTTGTTTCCTGGCACTAAGAACCGGTCGGCTTGTTGTTCATGTCAAATGTTTACAGCGCGGACACACGAAGGACGAAGAAGCAAGTTACACCACAACCACTTGTGGTGTAACGTTCTTCTTCGTCCTTCATGTGTCCGCGCTGTAAACATTTGATTTGATGTTACCCAGGTCCCTTGAAGTGCCTTTTGTAATGAGGTTTTAGTGTAGTTTCATATGGCGTTAGTATTCAAGTATTCACATTGAAAACTAATGCTTATACTTCCTAGTTTACTAGTTTATATCAAGGATGTCTTTTGCAAAGTCACAATACCAACAGGAAACATATCAACTGTGCTGCTCTGCATTATTAAAGCAATGCATGCACAGAGGTGCAGCAGCAGCACTCTTTCTATAAATGGCACGGTGTCACATCCTTCCCACGCTCGTGAGGAGAATAACTTGCCCCAGCTTATAACGAGAGTACCGGTGGCAAACGTAGGCAGAAGCAGCCCCTGCACACAAGGCCTCGCGAGGCAGGCAAGCGAAGCTTCGTTTGGCGACACAGAGCATTCAGCAGCGGGGATCATGCTGGCGGGCATGCAACCGCGGAGCGGCAGGAGACAGCAGCACACGTCACGGCACAGCCACACGGGGGTTCAACAAATGACCTTGGAGGAAGGACAACAGGTCAGGACAAGCAAAGACGGCTGGACAAGACAAGTGTGCCCAGACGTTGCAGGATGCAAGCATTATACGGGGGCAAGCGTGCTGTATGACGATATGAGAACCGCAAAATGATGTTTGGGGCCCCTCGGCAGTGACAAAGTCCGAGACCTTGAGTTTCGTCTAAAGTCTGTCAATCCCCTTCACATCCTCCCATTCCCTACCCAACAATATTAGGAGACAACATTTCTCTCATGGGCTCGGGCACACAGAAGAAAAAGGGGCAGTTTTCTCCAACACAAATTCATGCGATTTGCCGTAATGCTGAGCATTTCAAAGTCAACCTGTAAAACGCAATCTGCGCTCATCTTAAAACTAGACTTACGGTTTGACACTTCAGTGCTTCAGCGTGTGCTTTAGTTTGCTCTAAAAGCGATAAATTAAAACCTTATTCTGCCATAGTTAATGCCCCCACCTCAAACATCAAACGGCCACTGCCGCTGATAATTTTGCTCGGGAGGGTTCGCCTGTCTCAGGCCTGTTACGACTTTCAAACTTTTTTCTTTTCCCCCCTTTTACCCCAAGATTTTAAGTGCAAGGAGCATAACAAGGCAATTACTGAGCATAATCTTCACAAAAAAAGTCCATATTGTGGATTTACATACCAAAGCAACACCTGGGTTATGAGGTACACCGATGTGGAGAGCAGCACGCTTCTTCAGCTAACCTGGGGTCTTCAACGTGTGCTAAACTGCTGTATGCATAAACATTTTCGTTTTTTTCTTTCCATCCGAGAAGACAGGCACCGCGGTTACATACCCGACCTGCAACTCCAATTTTAGCAGCACAAATCGTATGCAGGTCTGGGCAAGCGGGAAAAGTACGCAACACCGGTGTCAGAAAGGATTAGCGAGCCAGAAAGCAAGGGACTGTGAGCGAAGAAAGCAAGGTGCATGCTCGAAGACTTTCAGCCCAAACCTGATGTCCCTTTGCTTTTGATTAGAGGTTACGGAAGCAAGAAATCAGGAGGCAATTACTGAAATAAGCCAGGCAATCCGAAGACTCCTAGGAAACATGCAAGCAACAAAAACGCAGCTTCTGCAACGGCCACAAACATGAATAAAAAGCTGCCAGTGCCAATGCACTTGTGGAAACTGCAATGCAATGTCACCCTTGATGCCTGCTGGGTGAACGTACAGAAATAGTGCACGGATGTGGACAGAACACTCGGCCTGTCGACTTCGCTTCAAAACTGAAAGAAGCACAAACGCGAGACCTCAAAGTAGCTCAAAGTGTGCATATACAACTATTTCATCATTAAACACATGTCCACCTGATATGACTAGGTATGCACTTGGCAGGGGGCTGAATCATGTTGTATCTGGAGCAGAGATTTATGAGGGACTGAATGCAACACAGCAGCTGTGGATAAGAGATTCTAGGTGTTTGCAACCTTGCCCACTTTTGGGGCACTGCAGCCACACAGGGGATAAATTCAATCCGCCTCTTTCACAACCCCATTGCGCATGCGCAATCCCCTAGCGGCCAAGTCCCTAAGCAGTCCAGTAGGGGCAGCAGACGACATTCCCCACAGTTCCCGCACAAGCGGGAAGGGGTCGTGGTTGTATTTACATCGTTTGATTTTTTGTGTGTGCTCGTTGTGCGCGGAACAATGCCCACAACTTGTGCTGCGTTCCGCTGTAACTCGGAGTGCCGAAAAGGGAACGGTGTCGGCTTGTATCGCTTCCCGTCGGCCGCACGCGATCGGCTACGGCGGCTTGCGTCGCTCGCGTCAGCTCGGGTGTTGGGAACATTAGGCTTGGCATCCTGGCGGATATTTGATCGCTGCTATCTGTGCAACTGCAAATAACAATCCGCAACACAACTTTTCACTACATTATCATCCCCTTTCTCGCATGTGGAACTCCATTTAAGTTATAACTGCCGTTTGAGAGATCGGTGACCGAGACATCTGCGTAGCCTGTTTCGATGCTTCCGCGCAGGTATCGCCATCTCTGGGCCGCTCGGCGCAACGCGCGCCGCGGCGACCGGTCAGCGTATATGCTTGCATCGCGGCAGATATATCTGATCGCCGCTTTTAAAATAAGCCCTGACAACAATCCCTAGCACAATTTTTCACCACACTAACACCTACTTTCTCGCATGTGGAACTTTTTAGCGATCAGATTGACAGAGCAGCGACAAGCGCGGTTGCTACCGTGGTCTGCGCCGGTTCGAGCCGCTGAGTGCGTCGAGCTGGCAGGCGCGGCCGGCGTGTGCGCGGACTGTTTCCGAAGGCAGAAAACGCTTCACGATTGCTTGCTTTATCCATTTCTTGCGAACAAAAGCGCAGAATCTACAAATTCAGCTCAGCGATCATCGTAGTTGACCGTGGAGCAAAAACAGTGGGCGGAGCGACGCCGACGACGCATCTCATGCGCGCATCGGGCCGTCTCAAATTCACGCGTACGACTAGTCGTGGCGACAGTCGTAACGATCAGTCGCATGCGAATCGCGTGTACCAATCGTACATGTGTCCAGCGCTTAAAGGCATTTTGCGAACTGCCGGCCTTTGTTGAGCTGGCGATCGCACTTCATGCCAGGCGACTCCAAGTACTGCTCGCTCTGCTACTCGGCCGGCACACCGGGCACACGGATCTGTCCGAGATTTCTTTGCCAGCCCTCATTCAGTGATAAGAAGCCGCCTGGTATTATGTGATGACCAGGGGCTGTCATCTTAAGGCGTTATAACACCAACACAGAAGAAAAACTTCGGCTGCTCCTCGCCGTAATGTGGGATTGCCGTGCATACAACGAGAACGCAGCCGGAGGAAACGCCGGCAAACCAGGCAAACCCTACGGCTTCAACTTCCGCTAGGCACGCTAGGTGGCAGCACACCGCAATGAAAGAGGCGGATTGCACAAATGTGAAGAGTCTCCTCAAACTTTTCACTACATGTCTACTCGTCAGATTCCCACAGCAAAAAAAAAAAAAAAAAAAAAAAAAAAAAAAAAAAAGACTGATACGGCTGTTGTGATAGAGATAAGGTACTGCAAGATGTGTCCCCCAGGTGGCAGTTGATGCCAGACATCGCTTGGTCACGTTGGCCAAAGCAAAGGCCTGGCCGCACCTCCATCTCCCCCCCTGCTTCGAAAGGGAAGACGATTACGCCGAAGGAGAAGAAGAAAGAGCGGTTGGCCCACCTGTTGGGCAGGTACTGCTGGGGGTTGGGCATGCCTGCTGCGCCCATCATGGCCATGCTGGCGGCCTGCTGCTGGGGGGGACCTCCTCCTCCCATGGCGGGACCGCCCCCCACTGCCCCCCCGGGGTTGTAGCCCTGGCCAAAGGCCGGCTGGCCGCCTGGGCCCATCATGCCGCTGCCGGGCTGGGAGGGCCCCCCGGCCGCCACCCGGCGCTCCATCAGGGACTGGGGGGGGCCACCACCCCCGTAGCCCCCACCACCACCATAGCCACCCTGCTGGCTCATGCTCCCTGGTGGCCGGGGAGGAGGGTGGAGAGGGGGCAAGAACGGCCGCCAGACGGGTGGAGGACGGGGGTGGGGGAGTCATCGCCAATGCGTCGGAGGGGTCGGAGGGGGCGGGGAGAGAGAACGGGGGACAGAGGTGAGACGACAACAAGCAACGCGGGGGAACTCTGGAAGCAAAAGGCAGCGCTGGCAAGGACTCAGACGAATCAAATGACAACACACACTTTTCCAATCCTGGCAAGACGACCGGACACAGGATTTGAGAGAGGGAAAATAGGTGCCACTGGCTGTGTGATTGGGCCCAATAATCTAGAATGCAAAGAGAAGCTCCCAGTATTTTTTGTTTCTTCAGGGTGCCAGCAAAACCGAGCAAGGCACCAAGCGGCTACACCTTTGGTCTGTAAGCGAGGGCGTAAAGTAACAAGCCTGCATTCGATGGTTCTGGTGGACCAATGGGTGACAAGACCCTGAAAGAACCGCTTGATTGCCAATTAAGGGTGGCCGTCACCTGCAAAGCATTTGAACAGTGCCACTGATGTTGAAGTCCCCATTAGGGATATTGAGGTCAACGGGCGCAATTAGTTGATGATTGCTAGCACTCGTGGCACCAACGCATTTACAAATTATCATTTATCAGGGTCGAAACCAAAGCTCAACAGAGGGAGAGAGAGGAAAAATAATTTAAGAGGTTTGTCAACAAACACTGCAAATATTGTGACACTAAGGACCGTGTCTATCTTTAAATCCCTACACAGCTTAACCTTTGAAAGCACTTTTTATTTTTTAATGAAGACCATGATGTGAAAGTTGAACAAAACTAATGAGAGGAACCCAGCACCTGCCTAAATTCTTTAAACAGAGAAACCACCTCACACACACGAGAATAGCGTAATTCAAAACGGGCTGGCTCACAAGCATTTCGAATAACTAGCGTAACGACTGCCTAACAGGTTTAAAACTGGTACGAACAACAGCCAACACTTTTCCCTCTCTCAAATCTCCTCACTTCGTGCACACAGATAAAATTTGATGTCGGACACAACACGAACAACTCACACACAACAGCCCTGCCTTCCGCTGGTAGACTTGCACATTGAACCTTGGGTCTACACCACGAGCAGGTCTACCTACACTGAAAGTGATGCAACAACCACCAAGCCCTCAGCAGACTACCATATTTCGACTTGTTTTCAAATGACAACTCTGGCAATTTCCGGTCCTAGTGAGGGTTTCTTTAGCCAATAGGCAAGGGGGGGGGGGGAAGTGGGGGCGGAGGGGATATGGCAATTACGCCAGTTCGCTAGCAGCAGCGCAAAAAGCAGCAACCCTGACGTGGCCCTGACCCAAGGTGTAATGCAAACAGCACTCCCGACACAATCACACGATACCAACACGTGATACCCAACGACACTCCCAACACAAAACAACCCGCAAGAAACAGAAAGCAGGCTTTAACCAACCCACACCAACAAAAACACCTGAAAAACAACCACCAAACCAGTTCCAAACAATGCCCCACTCCTTCCGAATCCAGCATTCAACAAACGAAAAAAGAACAGAGAGGGAGAGAGAACAGAAGGACCCTTTGTAACACAGAACTCACACAACGTTTGTGTTGAAAATCCACGACGCTTCACTTGGCTGCCTCACGATACTCAACCTTGTCTAGGCACAAAAGAGGTCAACACATTTGAGCAAGAGATTCCAAAAGGTTCCCCAGAAGAAAACATAAAAAGCCCTGTAGATGTGGGCGGGCATGAAATCAGGTGGCGTTGGTCAAGCAAACTCCAAAGCAGACTCACCGCAGGCTGACTATTGCAGCTATTTCAAGTTCTCACACAAACAACAGAAAAAAAGCAAGGTGCAAACAGGCTGAATGATAACTAATACCCGTGCCACACGTGCACAAAAATGACATTAAGTGTTTAAGGTCTTAAGATTCCGAAGGACATTAATTTGGCAGGCTGTGCTACCCACAAGAACGCAAAGGCATTAAATGTGTTAGGCATGATGGTGATCATGACCAAAAAGAGAAATTCACTCATATTTTAGAAGTTTTTAAAGGTGTTGTGCCACCAAACTTTAAGTCTGTAAAAAGCCTGCTGCAGGCTTTCTTTGTATGCAAGGACCCTCAACACGAAGTGCTGGGTACAGCAAGCGCTTAATATATATTTTAATCGCTTCTAGAAAGTACCTAAAAGCTCTTCTGGAGATTGGGACCCATCGCTAGCGCCACTAACCATGACGTCAGTGAATTGCCAGCATAACAAAGTTTGTGACGTCATACCACGTTAGCGACTCGAGTGACGTCAACGTGAATTCCAGTTGCCACAGTTTGTTTGGTCGCTTGGTCGTATCAGACACACTAGGCCGATACAACCGCGACGGCGACGGCGACGCGACGCCGACGCCGACGAGTCGCCAAACCATCGGCCAACTGCCGAATTGCCAGACCGCGTTGTCACACTACGCCGACGGCGGCACGAACACATCGGCCGATGGAAAGTCGCCGTGTGTGACTGACTCGCCGACCGAAGACGCGTCGTCGGGAATCGGCCGAGAAGAGAAAACTGCGCCCCGACAACACTCATGCCGCAATGAATGCAGCTCTATTTTCTTAGTTTCTGGAGTGTAATAAACTCAGTAAGGTCCATGAAGCCCATACAACTCAACACTAGCGCTAATGCGATCCGTATTTTGGTGTTCGGCGCTTCGGTTGTGTTCTTCGGTGACGCCGCTACCCCGGAGCTGCATATGCGTATGCGATCGGCTCGCCTGCAGAAAAAAACTCCCACCTCCCCTCACGGGAACCCCTGTGTAGATGCGACGCATAGGGGGTTCACGTTGCAGTGTTGGACAGCGGAGGAACGGCGCTGGAACGATGGAGCGGAGCGGCGCAGGCACTGCGTTTTATAGTGCGCATAACGGTGAGGGGACGCGCCGGCGCCTGTGCGTCTGCCGCGGCTATGATGCAACACAATCCACTTTAATCCAATCAAAATCCAATCTAAGCCAAGCCAAGTCAAGTCAAGCTATCGAATCCAATCCAATGCCCCTCGCGAGAGAGTGTTCGCTATCGGAGAGGAGAGGGGGTGAGCGGCGGAGAGCGCAGCTGGCACAGCGAGGAGAATGGGGGAGGGGTGGACGCCGACAACGCCGGATGGATGCAGGGACAAGTCGAGTGAATGAGATGCGTTCGCATCTAATATAAGGTCAGTTTCGTGCAGAAGAAGAGTTACGTAGGGTAATTTGGGTAATAAGAGATCAATATCGGCCAAGGTTTTTAACGTAAAACGTAAAACCAAAGTACGGCAAGCACTATCCCTACAGTGCAAAATCGCAGTCGCAGCCGGGCACACTTATTTTTGCGAGCGCTTTCGCGAAGGAGGTAAGCTATTGCGGTAAGCTATTGCGGGGGCTTCGCGGAACCTTGTTGCGCAAGCGCTATTTAAGAAATTTCAGTTTGCCAGCCAAGAATTCTGTAAACTAACTAGTAAACACCGACGTACGACCCGAAGGATGGACCTCCATCTAGTACACTGGCTATTTCGCGGAGGGTGACCTTTTGTGCGGTGGCGCAGTGGTCTCACGCGTCGCGCCCGCTCTGTCAACGTTGCGGGTTCGATTCGCGACAGGGACACCTTTCTTTTTTCTTTTTCTTTTTTTTTTGCAGTTTTTTAAGGGGCATGGTTTGCATATCCAATTGCATTTCCATAGTTTGCATATCCATGGTTTTCATTTGTCTGCATCCCAGGATGCAGACAAAGAGTTCGTGTCGGAGCTGCCGTGGCTTGACATGACGAGTCGGCGTGTGTACTTCCGTGGTGAAGCACGTGTGTGCAGGAAAAGACCCCGCAGTAAAGTCGCAGCGTACTGCAGTGCCGCATGGTAAACACACGTGGCAGAGCGTCCTCGCAACACTGTGACGTCACTGCTTGAATCGGCGCCCAGAAACTGAAACCGAATCCTGTTCACATGAATCGTGCAATAATAAATTGTTTACTCAGACTATGTGCATGTGAGAGCATGTATCATGCTTTTTAAAGAAATATAAAACGTTTGCAACGAAGAATGCACAAGCAACAAATTTGGTGGCACAACACCTTTAACGTAGAGAAAAACGCCTCACAAGGGTTAAAAATGTTTTTAATCAAAGGAAACGTTATGAGCAATACTGATTTCTTAAAAATGGTGTGAGCCGTTCCTAAAAGTGCCTCCAGCAGCTGCCGTCGCCTGCCAGCGGTAGCTGAATCCGAAAAATTTAACACGACGAGTAACATGATGCTTTGCCGTTTGCCGCTGTTTTAGTGAACATTGTCTTCTTCAAAACTTCACCACCAAGAGTGCACAAAAAATCGTCTCATTTAGAAGTTCAGCTACGCCTCCGCGTCAACACTCTGGTGCTGAGAGTTTCGTTGGTTTCATTTGAGGCTCCTCGTGTTCGAGAGTAGGCAGATTCAAGGCGTTCGTGAAGGTGAGTGAGTTGTGTGGAACTCCTTAACGCTTAAATGCCTGCAGGGAAGATAATTCCCACTTCATTTAAATGCCTCCACAGCCCGTACGGTTGCATATTCCCTCAGAGTATTATGGCGACATCTAGTGCTATGCTTCCCAAACATTAGAGGGAAATATCGTTATTTTATGTTCCTTCGACTAGGTGCCGCTGCAGTTTTTGTGAATGTATGTAACATTTTTCTATCCGTCTGACCTTGCGTGCATTTAACACCGTAAGGCCTACGAGATATGTATTACAGTAGAATCTCGATGATACGAATCTCGCGGGACCGCAAAAAATATTCGTATCATCCGAAATTCGTATGAACCAACATAGACCAAAAAATTGAGCGCTGAAAAAAGTTTTCGTTTATTTCATTTCTTTCTTTCGCGTGAACAAATCCATGATTTTTTCTGCTTTTTTTAAACCCCCACGTCACAAAGCAGTCCTTTCTGGAGCACGTAACGCTTCGCCTAGCTTCGCGCTTGTCTCCTCACTCCCGGTGTCCAAGCTCGCTCGCTACACGCCGCAGCAGTCAAGCGTGAACCGCATGGTGCGTTTTTGAACGCGATTCGCACACCTTGGCTTTGCGCGCGCTGTATTTTCAAGGCCGCACTGACGATTTCGCGCCCGCGGGATCTCCTACCTCGGTCAGAAAAAGACGCTGACGACTTGCGAAACGCTCGAGACAGCCCGCTGGCTCCGCCCGAGATGTTTAGGCTTAGCACTCAGGCAGATATTTTATGGGCGCTTTCACTAGCGGCGCCGATGGTGTTTTATAGTACCGTTTTCGCCAACGTTATCAGCTCCTTTACTGCACAAGAAACTTCGTGTCTGCCTTGAGCGGCTAGAAGCAGTCGCTCAAGCGGCCATGCCACTTTGCGGCCGAAGCCGCCGCCATGTTGCCGCCGCCGGCCGCGGCGCGCTCAGCGTGCGAGAGGTTTCGCGGCGCGCATGGGGCGTGCGGGGCGCGTTTTCGTGAGCAGAAAACAACCGCCCGGCCGTTTCTGGAGAAAGAAGAGTGACAAATGGGGAGAGAGAGCCGTCACTTGCTTGTTCGGCAGTCGGGCGCCTCGCCGGCTCGTTCGTATCATCCGCCGGGCCGCGCAGGTCCGTTCGTAACAGCCGAAATTTTTCCCATTGCAAACAATTCAATTTTGCCGGGACTTTTCAGAAATTCGTATCATCCCGAATTTCGTATCACCCAGAATCGTATCATCAAGATTCTACTGTATAAGGTAATCCATTGCGAAAAAAGTACCGTATTTATCCGATTCTAACGCGCCCCCGATTCTAACACGCACCCGATTTTCCTGGCAAAAAAAGCGAAAAAACTAGCACCTCCGATTGTAACGTGCACGGGACTTTGTGACCCAGACAAATGAATGCGATTGAAACGGGCGATTTATTTCCCGAAGTAATCTCACTCATCTCACTCCTCGTCGCTCTCCGCTGACCACAACATTTCGGCCACGGTGCCCTCAAGCGCGTTCGCGATGCCACATTTCTGAACGAACGTTTAACCATGGTCGATGGGATCATGGCACGCCCATCCCGAGAGCTTCTTAATTAAGAGGTACACGCTTGAGCCAACCGCTCGTTTTGAACGCTTGGGAGCCGCTGCTGCCATTGCTGTTATCAAGCGCGCAAGTGAAATGATTTGACGATTTGTGTGAACGCCGATAGAAAAACCTAGGCGCCTAGGCTTGCTGCTATAGAATAGTTGCTGCGTCCGAAAAATTGCTAAAAGCTTTGGCGCCATCTTGAGATGGCGATGGCGATGGGTGGGACGAAATTTCCGCTGTTTCAGTTTTGTATCCGATTCTAACGCGCATGCGATTTTTCCGCATATTTTTTCGGAAAAAAAGTGCGCGTTAAAATCGGGTAAATACGGTAAGTAAATACTGTGGGAATCGTGGAGAACCGCGACCCGCGATCCCCAACCGGCGCGCGCTTTCTGAGAAACTTGTGCACTGAAACCGGTCTGGCACTCCGCTGTTCGTCGGCACCCCCAAGAGATGGCACCACCGATCCGCGCGTGCGCGGGGGGGGGGGGGGTGGCATAGGCGCGCGGGCGGCACGAATGTGTGCGCGCAGGAGACGGGGAGAGTCTTGCCGGAGGCCCTGTCGGGGCAGGATCAGCGGATCAGCACGGCGGTGACGGATACATGTATCTCAGGTGGGAACTTTGTTTGTCGCGCGCCGTGAGTGCCTGCCTCCCGTTCGCGGTCACGACCCGGACGGCGTGATTCGTGAACGGCTTCAAGCCTTGTGCTGCATGCTTTGGGATTCCCCAAATAAACGGCTGTGCTTCGGCACTACTGTCTACTGTGTTCTCGTATCGGCGAACCTCGCTGGGCTGCCGCCAGCTTGGGAGCGCGCGTGGTTGACACGCCGGGAGCTAGCAAGGGGGCCTACCCCAGAGTGCTGGCAAGGTCCCCAAGGAACCCCTCATATCCCACAATACAATTGATATGATAGGTTGATGTTATAGCTAGTGTACTATGGTGGTTTTGATCCAATTTCTTGCTTTCATGTACTATGAGTAAGGCTTGGATGAAATCTACCACATGGAAACACATTCGCATGGAAACAGTTCCGTTACCAGTTAAGGGGGCTCACTGGTCTTTAACCAAAAAAGTTTATTTTTGCAGTTATGATGATGAAAATTTAGGGACACATGTAGTTTCTCATTCTGATTGTAGATATCAAATTTGTTTTTGAGTAAAATGATTATATTGAAATTTATTTGGATTTTTATATTCAATTTTTTGACAGCCTTTGTAAAAAAACTGCAGGAGGGATGGAGCTAAACAGGGAACCAATGAACTGTGCACTAATCAAAGAGTGCAATAAGACTAACATTATCGTTCTATCTGGTCTGTAGCAGAAGTTACGACCATTTGAAGTTTGGGCTTGAAAGGTGGCAACCAGAAAAACCGGTTTTTCTGGTTGCCACCTTTCCACCTCCCCAATTTTCATCATCATAACTGCAAAAATAAAGTTTTTGATCAAAGACCCATGTCCCCCCTTAACAGTTCTGTTACCAGTTACAGTTACCACATGTTTCGCAAAGTTTTCGCAGGAGTGGGACACCCCGGAATGCCCACAGGGAAGAATATTCCCATAGCTTTATTTCTCGTTCCCTCTGACCACACGTGTCTTCTCGGTTGTAGTTGTGTTCACAGCCTACTAAATAGTATTTGCGGAAAAATGTCCTCATTTATCTTCTCTAAAAACCTTACGGGCGTTTGAAACCGAAGTGACATTAGAGCTAATGGCATTAGATTTTTGGGTGTAGCAGCGAATTAATGGCATTAAAGGAGCCATGAAGACAAAATACAAGTTGGGTTTATTAGAAAAAGTGCTTAGTCCCGATAACAATGATACCAATATCATCGCAATCTTCGAACAAATAACGGAGATATTAAAGAAAACGTGTGAAGCAGTCGCGACCCCCTAGCCAATTTCCCGCAACTTTTCTATGACGTCACTGAACCTTGTTTGTGCGATTGGCAGCCGCCAAACTGACCTGTCGCGACGACACATGACTGGACGTCTGTAATGGGGCCTCTAGTTCCATTTGACCGCATCACTTGAATGCTAACGTGCAATTAACGCACTGAAAATTATGTTTTCTTGTTGGCCCGTATGATGTCATTCTTGCTCATAACACGTCACTGTGGCGCAAAATTTGAAAGTTTTTAAATACTTCTTGCTTTTTTTCGTTAAAAAAACATCTTTTGTGGCTGTAATGGAGCTGAGTGAGATACTGAATCCTATCCTAGTTCTTTCAAATTAAATGAAGGTGTATTTTCTCTTCATGGCTCCTTTAAAACTTAAGGCATTAAGCCTTTAATGTCATTTTTCGTGTACGTGTGGCACGGGTATAACCTTGAAAAAAAAAAAAAAAGAAAACAGGACGGGGGGGAGAGAGAGAGAGAGAGAAATATATATATATATATATATATATATATATATATATATATATATATATATATATATATATATATATATATATATATATATATATATAGAGAGAGAGAGAGAGAGAGAGAGAGAGAGAGAGAGAGAGAGAGAGAGAAACGAGAAAAGAAAGAAACAAGATAGCATACATCTAAGAACTAAGTAGCGAGTTTGCACAGCACTGCGAATCTGAGTAAGCAGAACCAGAAGAGCGCTGGCTCTTGACTATATGCAGCTACAGCAAGTGCCTTGCACACAATAGTCTCACAGCACCACTAAGCACGTATTACTACACTTCAGACTATAAGCAGAAGAGGACAAAACGGAAACCAGTGCTTCAGAGAATGGGTCAAACCACACTGTACATTCTGTGGCACGTGCATTTATTAACTCAAGCGGTGCAGCTAACTACCAGCAAAAGCAAGAAAAAAAAAATCTTTTGGTAGATGCTCACCCACAGCTCGAAAATAATCTGAAAAGAACCAAAAATTTGACAGCTCAGCATGCAATTAAAGGAAACCCACTTTCTTTCTCAATCTGTAACATTGTAAGCAATACGAACATTTAGTTGAAATGAACCTCAGAACATTCAACCAAACTTGTGCTGCACAGACCAGTGAAAGAACCAGGCAGAAGTAAAGTTGAACACATGTTGCAGAAAATTTCAAGAGTTGAGGCGGAAGCCAATGAGTTAAAAGGGTAAGGATCCGCTGTCAGCTGCACACAAGACACTCGTACCAGTTGAAGCCAATATCCAAATTAGTGATTTAAAAAAATAAAATAAAACAAGAACAAGCAGGACACACTGACGTCAAGCATTGCTTAGCACCTAAAACTGAGCCTGAGACTGCGTGATATGTCCAAGCAAATCAGCTGTGGCACAGGGCAGAAATGTTTTTTTTTTATGTGGTAGTATAACAACTAATATAACAATAATAATAATAATAATAATGAGGAGTAAACAAACAAACAAAGAACACAAAGGCAGGAAACCGCTGCTAAAAATAAAAGATAACAAATGCAGCCATCCAGCATCTTTGCTTTGGTTGCTTCATATGGGTAGGGTTACCACCTTCCTACTCCCACCCAAAGAGCAAGAATCTTAGTATCTTGTTACTAGTGCCTGGCAGCACCAAGATATCTTAGGCCTGTCCGGCTAAGCACGCATTTGCTCTTTTTGTCGTGTGTTGAACCATACAATTATGTTTGATAGGAAACGGGTTTCACCTCATCATCACTAGCCTAGGCTGTTCTTCTCTGATCTCTATTTATTTCGATGGTTCCGGAAGAAATAGTGCTGAGAGCTAAATGCTTGCAGAGAAAACGTCACGGCACTCTATTCACCAATGCTCGACCGGAAGAAATAGTGCTGAGAGCTAAATGCTTGCAGAGAAAACGTCACGGCACTCTATTCACCAATGCTCGACCGCACATGTCACTTTACTGACTGCCTTTTTGTCGCTTGCACTCTCTTGTTTATTGTGGAGTCCAAGTTTGCTCCAATAAACGTTGATTTCAATGAGAACCTTGGTTGCCCATCCCTACGTGGCAATATAAAAATTACTGAACATCATACCTGATCAATGCTGCTTTGAACAAAAACAAAAAAGAAGCTACAAAAAAAAGGCTGTTTTCGCTTCGGCATTTGGTACTTGCTTTCATGGAAAGTTTTCTTTCGACACATTAAAAGGGAGCTCAGGCCCCCAGGTAAATTGTATGAATGAATACAAAGAGATCAAGCTCTACAATATGAGGTGTAAGCATCTAAGGATATTACTATAGCAGCAAAGAAAATTTTCCACATCAGATTAAATGCAAATATTCAAAAATTTTGATTGAACAGGGCATGCCTACTGAAGCCTTAAAGGAGTACTTACACGAAATTTCAAAGCTGGGACGACTATGTGAAACGCTTTTTTTGAACACGGAGATATCTCCCAGCAAGTTTCAGCAGTACCCGTTCAGCACAACATATTGTAAATCCACCTTAACCTTTGCGCGCACAAGAAAGCTCAGAACAGATACCCTTTTGCAATCGGCATCAGTATGACGCCATCTGCTCCTCCTGGCCCCTAACTGCCAATGTGAAGGCTCCCGTGATGCGGCCAACGCACTGGCTGCGGTTGGCGCGCACTGTTCCGGCATGCGTATCACGTCACAATTTCGGGGCTGACGTCATTTTGCATGGCGCGTCGAGATGGTGAAGAACACGGCCGGTCTGGACGCTCGCTCGCACGTGCCTCCAGACTGGCAGTGGTGCGACGAGATTGGTGACATCACAAGCGCCCTCCTGTCATGGCAGCCACCTCGGTGCTTGTTTAATCGAAACCGAAACTGACACGAATAAACGAGGCAGTAAATAACTATTTACACTGCTAGCGACGGTCTAATGTGCCATTCTGATTAGTTGGCTGGTGGGCAGCATTCATAGCAGCGAAAAGAACTTAATACGAAAATTTCGTGTCAATACTCCTTTAACTAGCGAGCCTGTACACATGCATGCATGCATGTACGCAGGCCCACATGTGTAGAAGACCTGTCTTGGGTCGCCATAAAAGTATGAAAGAAATTATACACCCCTAAAAAACTGTTTACTGGTTGATGTTTTGGTGGGAGGCTGGTCTTGAAAAATGTGCACTCCAAATGAGAGTGAAATTGTGAACCGTAGTTCTCGTAAACTCCCATCAACTACCGTATTTACTCGCATAATGAACCCACTCGCGTAATGAACCCCCCCCCACTTTTCTTCTTGAGAATTTACTTTTTTGTCACTTTGAATGAATAGAAAATGCAGCGAGAATATGCTTTTATCTCAGCATCGTTGATGATGCCGTAGACGATCGCACCAACCTGGCATCACGCTAGAGTACGCGCAGAAATGCTAAAAACGCATTATAACAAAAAAGAAATCTCAATGGTAGTTGAAGACGTGAGCGCGAACGCCGTGGCTCACAATTTAAAATTTGCGCGCTTGCGTAGCGCCACCTGTTGAACACAAAACGGACCTTCTTGCGTCGTGAAAACGTTGCGGTGTGTGAACAAAGCACAAAACATTCTCCGCACTCCTTCCCTGCTCTTTGTTCTACCGGTTGGTTCTGGCGGCGTGCGAACAAAGCACTAAACGTACTCCACACCCCTCTGCTCTTGCTGCTCCGCGGTTACGCTCCGTGGTGTTGTTGTTCAGCTGTGTTCTGACCTTTTTTTGTGCTCCTGGCACGCGCTGTACAATGGGCTAGTACGTGAGCTACACAGCCGGTTTTAAACTGAAGGTGGTGGAGCATGCGTTGATGCACATGGAAACCGCGTGGCTGGGTGGCATTTCAGTGTTGACCCAGTGCGTGCGAGACGTTTTTGGGCGATGAAGAGGACCCCCATGTGTTCCGAAGCCCAAAAGAAAAGAAGTTTCCCGGTGTGGGAAAAAAAGTTTTGGAGTGCCTTGACAGCGCGGAAGCGCAGGCCGACAATGAATGTCAAGCCGCAAGCGACTTGAGTGAGGACAGCTCCGAGGCGAGTAGGGGGCCTCTAGCAAGTTGGAAATAAAAAAGAAATTTGATTACATAACTACTTACATGTTTTTACAAAAATGATAAGGCTCTGATAGTGATTCTCTTAGCAGCTTTATTGTATGAAATTTCAACTTTTAGAAATCTGCTGAGATTTTTTCCCACATAATGAACCCTCCCCCGAAATTCATGCCGAATTTTCTGGGAAAAAAGTGGGTTCATTACGCGAGTAAATACGGAACTGGCTCCTGCACTGTGTTTCTGCAGCTCACCAATAAGGCGACTCAAATGGGTGCTGCAAAAGCTTCAGAACTTGCAGTAGTTCATGATATGCAGAATAGCCTGCCATACCCGAGTATTTGAGCCAAATATTCAAAAATACTTGATATAAACCTGTCAAAATGAATATAGTAAATGAAGTGGTGACACTTGCTCTACGTCTAAAATTCAGAAATATCTTACAATGCAGTGATAAAATACCAGAAATGAAAACCCTGCAAGAGCGAGCGGCACAAGTCACACACTAGCGGCAACACATTATTGGCAAAGAATGTGTCGAGTATACCGTATTAACCGCGTAATGAACTCACTCGCGTACCGAACCTCCCTTCTTCTGGAAAATTTACGTACTTGTCACTTTACATAAAAAATGCAGCGGGAATATGTCTTTATCTTGGCATAATTGCTGATGTCGTAGACGATCGCAGTAACTTCCTATCGCGCCACAGCATGCGCAGGCACACTAAAAATGGATTCTGACAAAAAGGTATCTCAACAGTAGCCGGAGTCATGAGTGGGAATGTGATGGCTCACAATTTAAAAATTGCGCGTTTGCAGAGCACAACCTGTCGAACGTAAAACAAAAAAACAAACTTAAACACTGCGGCGTGCAAACAAGCACCAAATGTACTCTGCACTCCTTCCCTGCTCTGTGCTGTTCCGCGACTTTGCCATTACACTCCATGGTTTTGTTCAGCTGTGTTCTGACCTTATTTTTGTGCTCCTGGTGCACGGCGTATGATGGGCCAGTACACGAGCTACACAGCCTGTTTTAAACTGAAGGTGGTGGAGCATTTTTTAGTGGATGCGGAAACTGCGCGGCTGGGCGGAACTTCAGTGTTGACGCAGTGCGCGTACGCTACTGAAGAAAACAAGAGTTTTGGGCGATGAACAGAAATGGGAAAATCCCAGTATGGGAAAAGAAGAGTGCCTTGACGGCACAAAAGACGACGCGCTGTGGGCCAATGACACATGTGAAGTGGCAAGAGATTTCAGTGAGGAGGGATGCTACAATGCGCGTAGGGGGATGATGGCAAGTAGGGGGCCATTAGCATGTTGTGAATATAATAAAAATTTGATTATATACCTACGTGTATTCACTGGAGAGATAAGGCTTTGACAGCACTTGTCTTAGCATCTTTATTGTATGAAATTTCGTCTTAAAAATCTGTCGCAACTTTTTCCCGCACAATGAACCCTCCCCCAAAATTCATGCCGGATTTTCTGAAAAGAAAAAAAAAAGTGGGTTCATTACGCGAGCAAAAACGGTATGTAGCGCGGTTATGGCATCACATCCCTTACAAAGTATTGCAACCGGCACGGGAAATGTGTGCTGCTTCAGAGTGTGTGTATCAGCAATTGGCAAAATGTAGAACCCAAAAACCTGACTCATCGGCCAGTCATAACCTGCTCAGGTGGCAACCCTACCCAGAGCCTGCAAAGCGTTTGGGGCTGGCAGTGGACCCCCGCCAGCACAGCAAAGCACTGAACCAGTGGGGCAGCGCAGGGCAAAGGAACGCTGCCCACAAGGATGAGCAAAAGTGAAATGCTCTCCCACCAAAGACGACAGGAGAAAGGAGGGGAGACAGGCGCTTTCCAAAGACGCAGGGTGCGCACTGCCGAGCGAAGGGCACCTACCCGGTGGTGGCAGGTGGTGCATGCCAGCCGCTTGGGCCTGGGCGCCCTGCTGCATGCCCGGGTGGAACATGCCCTGCTGGCCCACCTGCTGCTGCACGCACAGATTCGACGCCAAGGATCAGTTCACCGCTCAAAAAACACTTTGTCAAGGGACGAGCATGTGCAAATGTCCGCTCTAAAACTTGTCTGGCGACGTCCCACACTCGGGCACTAACGATCGCGAGCCCTAATTGGGCAGTTAACAGCAACCAGCCGCAGTACAGGCCCACAGCACATCGGTCTGGTTGTGTTAAGGGGGGACGTGGCTTTCAAAATCAACTTTTTTTATTTCTGAGTGGATTTTGATGAAAATTGGCACAGCAACTGGAAATGCTTCTGTGATAACACCATAAAAATTTCAAGATAATATTTTGATAACTTTTTTATTTATTAAATTTTCTTTCTGTTCCGCTTGTACCGAGCTTGAGCGACTTATAAAACACGATAGAAAACTTGTTCGAAGTGCTTTGCATTCCCAAATGAATGGGCGAGGTCGTGACAGTTTCAGAATTTTTTTTTTTACAAAACAATATTTTTTAGTTTTCATTTTTTTAGAGGTTAATGTGCAACAGGCATGTCGACTGTGAACGACTATTTGAATAAAAAAGTATCAAAAAACAAATCTGGAAAACCAAAAGTGTCACGACCTGAACTGTTCATCAAGGAATGTAATGCAAGAAACGGAATCAACATAGACCCAGTGGTCACGAAGAAATCCCTGGTACAAGCGACATAGGTGGCATAAAAAACTGTTTTGAGAAAACGGCTTCCGAAGTTGCAACATAGGTTTCACTTTTCAAAAGTCGCCACGGTTGCAGCCTTTCATGTCCTTTTGAACATGGGGCTTCTGGAAGGCCTTGCCTTGAAATTGGAGTGCCTTTTACAGCCTTTCTCTTTCCAGAAAACATCATTTTCAGCTCCTCCGTGAAGAGTACATACCCCTTTGCAAACCAAACGGAGGGGAAGATGGGTTTCAATGGGCTTTCAATGCAAAGTAGGTTAGCTGGTTGGCTGTATCGCACTGGACAACCTCCTTTTGCAGTGTTGTCACCATGGCAACAAGTTAAGCATTTTTTTTACTTAAATTTGAACATTTTTGGCTTTTTTTATGTTTTATCTTGCCTGGCACAGCAACTTAGTACTCATACTGCAGGTGTTCATTGCCAAAAGTTTGCATACCACAAGGATGAAAATGAGCTACTTTGAAGCTTGGTAGAGTATTCTGCATAACTTCCAACTTCAATGCAAGAGCATATTTTTTTACTACTTTTGACATTCAAGGCATCCAATATTTCTCGCAGCACAGCCAGTATGCCCTAAGCAATGGTATCAATAATTTTCCTAAAAAAATCACTGTTAAATGCTGCCACAGTAACGTACATTTTTAACGCAGAGAGCATATTTTTATTCTTATATTACTAACTCAAACCTGTTTGCATGAAAATTATAAGTGCACGAGAAACGTAGCGCAAGAAAGGCGATACGGCTCGCGCGCATCGCAGCGCACGCTTACCGCGACATATCGAACTTTGATTATACCTGATATGGCTGGTCAGGTCGCTTTTAAGATTAAATCTAACGTCGCAGGCGTTAATTACAACTACTGGCGTTCAATCGTAACCGGTTGCCCAGTCATGTGATGCTCCAATGCGCGTCGGCTATGCCGTGCGCGCCGCAGCGTTTGACGCTTCGACCGTTTCTTTCTCAAGGCTAGCGAGCCCACAGTCAAAACACAGCAATAACTAAGCGTGTAAACATCGCAAATCCGACTAAAAGTTCACTTCACGAACCGCTATCGCAAGCGCGCACACCGCGTCACCCTCCGCGGTCTGGCGACGGTAGAGTCACGCGCACCACGAAGCGTTCGATGACCTCCGCCTTTCGAGCCACACAACTTCCCGTAATCTGGCTCGTTATCTCTGGCATTCCAATCGCGATAACGTGCGTGTTGAAAACCACAGATTGAACAGAAACTCGGCCGAGCGAAACGGCGAAAATGAACTCAATCCGCTCGCTACGCAGCTCAGGCGGCCGCCATCTTGCGTTGCGCCCGCGACATCCAATCAGGAGGGTCGTTGTTCTGCGCCCCGACCGGAGGACCAATAGCGCTTCAGCATCTATTTATAGCTTCGTTTGTGCGTCGTTTCTTTTCTGCCGTTTGTGCGTTTGTGAATGAACGAAGATACAAGAGACGAGCGGAACCGGAAAGACGATCGCTCGGCCAATCTAACCATACCAAAATGGCCGCGCCCGGTGGCACCGTTGCGGAGATAGAGCGCTCCGAAAATTGCCGTTTTTTCGCCCTTTTGCGCTGATAGTTTGTCACCGCGTCTGACAAAAGTATTTTTTTATGCCACTTTGCGACGCTTTTCAGCGTAAAAACTTTGCAGACGCACAGAATAGGAAACATAGAAGCCGAATATGTGGGTTTCAAAAAAACGATGTTTTGGTCATTTTTCCGAAGTTGAAAGCCGCGTCCCCCCTTAACAAGATGGGTCACTCTGATGTTAACACTGTTGCCACCTGCAGTACCTGTACCACCCAGGGGTCCACTAGACACAGCGTGGCGGTCTGCCTCTCCTGGCAACCCTGGGCACGGGGGAGACGTGCGCGCACTGTGGCAGTGGTTAACAGGTAGTTTTAGAATAGGGGAAGCCGGCGTTTGGGGCCCCCAAGAAGTTAGGGGAACCCAAGCACAAGGCGCTCGCACGCGGCGAGTTTTAGAAGAGGGGCGCCCCCAGCAGCCCGCAACTGGCTTGCGTTGCTCGGGTCGGCTCGAGTGATGGGAACTTTAGGCTTAGCACCATGGCGGATATTTGATCGCCGGTATCTGTGCAACTGCGAATGACAATCCGTTACACAACTTTTCACCACACTACTATCCCCTTTCTCGCATGTGGAACTTTATTTCAGCTATAACTGGTGTTCGAGCGATCGGTGACCACGACATCAGCGTAGCCTGTTTTGATGCTTCCGCGCAGGTAGCGCCATCTCTCGGCCGCTCGGCGCACCGCGCGCCGCGGCGATCGGTCGGATCGCCGAACGTCCGCGGCCGGTCAGCATAGGCTTAGCATCATGGCAGATATCTGATCGCCGCTTTTAAAATAAGCCCTGACAACAATCCCTAGCACAATTTTTCATCACACTAACACCTACTTTCTCGCATGTGGAGCTTCTTTTTAGCGATCAGATTGATTCGGAAGAGCAGCGACAAGCGGTTGCTACCGTTGTCTGCGCCGGTTCGAGCCGCTGAATGTGCCGAGCTGGCAGGCGCAGCCGGCGTGTGCGCGGACTGTTTCTGAAGGCAGAAAACGCTTCACGATTACCTGCTTTATCCATGTCTATCGAACGACGCGGGGAATCTACAAATTCAGCTCAGCGATCATCGTAGTTGATTGGGTGAGTCGAGGAACGAGCCACAGGTTTCGCTTCAGCCATGGTCACGCGTAGTCTCGCTGGCTGTGAGAGCGACGCAAGAACGCAAACTCCAGCTTTGGTGCGCCCGCTATTTCAGCAATATAGCATGCACGCTACACGCAAACCCAAAACCCCAAGGACTGCTTGGGTTCTGCGCATGCGCAGTACGACGTCCCAAGACACTTGGGGGCCCCAGAGCGTTGGGGGCCCCCTATTCTAAAACTCCCTAATAAACAGTTCCTCACTTGCATGCCATAGGTGTCATTGCTCGACTTCAGCGCGCACCCCATGCTTGACAAAACACCGCCTGTGCTAGGTATTCCAGTTTTTTTCCCCCAAAATTTGACAAAACTCATGAGCAAAGGAAATTCTTTCACTTTGGCATGCCAAGTGGCTTTGAGAAGACATGTAACAAAATTTACGAGAAAAAAAAAAAAGTTCTCGGCCATTCCACCCTGCGAAGGTAATTGGCCAGCGCAGCCGAGTAATGCAGTCACAAACAACAGCCCATTTTTTTTGTCAATGTCAGGTCTATGCACAACCACTGCTGCATTAATAGGAGGCACGCGTGAAATCGCTCAGTAAACTCGTCCAACATGAACAGCATGAACCCTCTCTGTGGTCCAAAAATAGCCACAGTGAAATCTCCCACAACCACACAAAAATGGTGGTATCGTCACAAGGGACCCATGGAAATTGACCATTTATGATTTTCTCTGCACCATCCACAGATGCACCTGGTGAAATTACAACATGGATATCACAATTAAACCATTGGTCTGCACACCGCAGCCAACATCGTCATCCTCTTGCAAATCTGGGAATGCACACCCGTTCTGCCCTTATGCATATCACCAAGCCACCTGCTCGCGTCACACACAATCACTGATTCATCACCTTGCCCTGTGCTGAATGCTGACAGCTGTCAAAACCTGGTGATGTATGATCCACAACAAAGAACAATAACCCGCTCTTATTGGTACAGTGATGACGCTCATCCATCATCCTGCCATGCCCTGAACGATGACAGCTGTCAAAACCTGGTTACAGATGACACACAATGGAAATCCATGGCCTGCTTCACGAGTGGGAGTTTTTGCCCATGGACACGCATAATTCTACACAGCTTCGCTGTAAAATAAAAAAAGAACTGACGTCCGAGTTCCACTCACGGGTGCCATGCCCTGCGGGCGCATCTGCTGCTGGCGCATCATCATCTGGTGTCTCTGCTGCTGCTGCTTCTGCAGCATGTCCATGCTGGGGGGCTGGTAGGGCGGGGCCACACCCCCTGCACCGGCACCCCCACCTCCCACAGGGGGACCTTGCATGGACTGTGGAGGTGCAGGGGGCGGACCCTGGGGCTGAGGGGGGCCCCCCGCCCCCTGCCCTGGGGGACCGCCCAGGAACTGCGCCGACGGGTGCCGCGCCCGCAGCATCGAGCTCAGGGCTGCCTTGGACTGGGACAGCTGACGCTCGAACCGGGGACCTCCTTGGTCGGGCACCACAACGGGGGGAGGCCATGAGGGGAGGGGGTTATGGGAGGGGGGGAGGAAGGGGAGGTGCAGACCAGAAGGAAGGAAGGACAGACGGAAGGGGTGACGACGAACAAGGCAAGGCAGGCACGATGCAAGGTGGAGATGGAGTGAAAGCGGCCAACAAGAGAGGAAGCACATGGCGGTGTTGAGGAAGACAGGGAAGTTGCAGAAGAAGATGCACAAGTGAGGAAGACGTAAGCATGAGCCGTAAGTGAGGAAGCACAAGAAAACGAATGGGATAGATGCAGAGAATAAAAAGGGTAGAGGGGTTGGGGGTGGAAAGGAATGCAAGGGAAAATGAGAAGAGGGCAACACAGAGGCAGCGTGGAAACAGGTTTCAATGGAGAAGGGGAAGCAGAATGAAGTTGTGAAAGAGGATGCAAGTGATGACAGAATGGGTTAACACAGCACAGGGAACAGAAACAAGGGGTGGAGAACAACGCACAAGAGGGCAACCAAGGTTCAATTGGCAAAACGAAGTTGCAAAAGCCAGGAGCCCGGCAGGTGGAAAATGCAGGTGACCAGGAAGAGAAGGGCGTGTGAAGAGAGAAAGAAGAGTTAAAAAAGGCAAGCAAAAAATTTTTTCGAAGGTAAGCAAAATAAGCGTGCGCCAGACAAAAAACGCACCAAACAAAAATTTGAACAAGGGGCGTGCGTCAACAGGAGGTGTTAAAAACGGGACACGAGGGGCAAAGAATGGGGGGAATGAAACGACGAATGGGAAAGGAAAAAATGAAGAGAGGTACAGATAGGAAACAAAAAAGAAAGAGAAAATAATACCATTAATCATTTTGCCAAAACAAAACAATGAGTGCATCACAGGAAGTGTCAATAAGGCAATAGAAAGGAAATTAAACAGCATTCGCAGTTTCAGAGGAACATACATGAAATTGAAGAACAAAAGGCAGCAAGCATTGCATGTAAAACAAAAAAAAATGATGTCATAATACAACATTTTAACGTATTTTTTCCCACCCGAAAACCAGGAAAGGGCCAAATGAATAAGTGCAAAACGGAGGCAGGAAATTCGTGCATTTCACATATCAAAGAGAGAGGACACAGCAAGAGGTGCCGAGCAGTTAGCAAGTGGGAGGGAGGAGGGTCGTGGGAAGGATTTGAGGGCAAAAGGTAAAAGCGGGGCATCCATTAGTACTGAAGGCAACATCTGTGCAAAGCACTGCAGGCATACCGCCACACATCCCACAACGGAGCGCAACAATGCTTACGCTACTCCTCCACTACCGCCAAGGAACGGACGCCACATAATGCAACACTGTTCAAGTACTCAGCACACTGCAATACTCAAAGAACTTCTAAAAAAATTGCTTTCAGCCATTTACTTGCTCGTGCTCAAGCTTTACACTAAACTCGTATTTTGTCACGGGCCTTTCCAGCACCGAGTTCAGCAAAAGCAGTTAACTATCTACGATCGAAACACACCGAACCATAAAAGGAATAGACACTGCAAAAGCTTTCCCACCGAAGTCCCTTTAAAAGCGACCACAGGGCACTGGGTGCGTGGCTATTCGTTGACAATGCATAAACTAGTCAACCTAGATAAGTAAATAGACGTCCAAGTGAGAAAAATTGGGGTGCGGACGCGGGAAAACCAAATTCAAAGACGCATACGACAAATGCATGACGCGAAGTAACTTAGGACACAAAAGGTGTCATAGTGGGCCCCACCATTCAACACACGTAACTATATAGAAGGGCCAGAAGCAGCAAAGCATTCTGAATTGGTACAGCCTCTTCTAAAAATTTTGTTTTTTTCTTTCCTCAAGCTGTTCATACTTGGCAGCAACTTCGGCCAGCTGAAACTCCGCCCAGACCATGCATCCACTATTGGTCACCTTTCTATGCTGAATGGTGTGTAAAAAAGGCGTTTCATCCAGATGCAAATGGAAGTAAAGGACGGCGGTGGGATCTTAATGTTAATTTGGGAGTTACTGGATGTTAATATGTTTACACCCCTGAAAGAAAAGATGCGCACACAGCCTTACACAAGGCACACGTCACGGAGATGCAGCGGCGCTAGGCAGAGCACCTGAGAATGCTTACTGCTGTGCCAACATTGTTTACAGAAATGAAGGTCTAAAAGCCAAATTTTACAATGCTCTTCATGTCAGTAAACAGCCTGGTGTCCGTTGCTAAAATGTTAGGGCAATATTTTAACTCTTTACACCTTGCACTGGTTTTCTTCCTCAAATCAGGAGCTCACGACTTCGGTAAAATGCTCCATTAAAATGCTTCGCTAAAAACTTGCCGAAGCAAGCCTGGCCGCTCTTGAGGCATCCTCACCGAGGTAAGGAACGCTCTAACACTTGGCCCTAAAAACAGTGCTCAAAAACTGTTCCCCACCTTGGCCAGGCTTTCAGCCTCCACAAAAAACTGAGACGAGACGGCTGCCGTATTATTACGTGCGGAATGTGAATGCGCCCGTCAAGATGCCCCCGTGTCCCACCTGGGGGCAGCGGCTGCTGGGGTGCATAGTAGGGTGGCTGCTGCATGGTGGGCGGTGGCGGCTGCTGTCCGTACCACTGCTGGGGTGGCGGGGGACCCTGCGGGTACATGGGCTGCTCGGGGGGGTACGCCAGGGAGCCCCGGACCGGTGCAGCCTGCGCACAGAGGGAAAGAAGGCACAGTCTTTACCAAGCATGGGGTGCAAAAGGGGCACTTGCCTCTCCCCGCAATTGTCCCGCCCCTCGCCCTCTCCCTTTTCCCCCTCAAGACAAAATCCTGCTGACACCCATGGCCGGGAGCATGGCCCTGAATGCACTGATGAAATTGCTTACCGTCTGTCAAAACCCCATCATCCAATCCCTCCAATATCTATTAGGTATGGTAAGTCAGCTCAGCTTAGTTCAGGTTGGCTAGGCTGAGCCAAGTTAGGCTAGGCTGGTGGGCAGGTCAAGGATTAAAGGACCACCCACTTTGGAGGATGGGTGAATGTACATTGACTTTAGACACTTTCTCCAAAGCAGTTTGTTTTCGAAATTTAGAGTCATAAGTGTTATGCATCACTTGCACCTGGCTTTTTTTTTTATATGTTAGTGTCGCGCGACGAAGCAAAATTAACAGGATGTGTAGTGCAAGGATGGAAAATGCACAGGTGTTGCAACAAAGCCCACTACCTGAGCTTTCTTCTCCCTTTCTCTTCTCTCTCCTTTTTTATTTTTCTGTGTTCTAACATACTTTTAGTGTTGCTTTCTTGAAAATATTTTACAAAACCACGCCCGTAATACACCTGTAGTTCGTACCCGTATCACCTCTTCAGGACTGAGAGCAATATACTCACAGATGCAGCTCGACTACTTTTAGGGGCCCATAAGCCTACCCTAGGCTAACACTTTCTCGGGAAGCAAACCAAGTCATTGGAAGGCAGGGAGCACACGGAGAGGGAGGGAGGGCAGCAGCTCACCTGGCCTGCAAGGCCCTTGGCTTTGCGAGGCCGCCTTGCGGTCTTGGGTTTCTTGGCCCCTCCACGTGGCGAAGGCGCGCTGTGGATCTCGTGCAGGGCTCGCTTCGGGTCCTCCAGGAGCTGCATCTGCTCAAAGGAGCACCAAGAGGGGGAGGGGGGAACTGTACAAGGAGGGGGGGCACTGCGGGGTACTCAGTACGTTAGCTGCTCTTTCCCCTTTGTCACAAAAGCCAGGGCTTGCTATCTAAAAAGGGGCGCTCGCTATCTCCCAGAGCTTTTTTTTTGCATTTTTATCAGCAAGGCCTCGCGGTGCTTCTCGCCCCAGATGCGTGCAACCTTTGCATCTTGCAGATAACACACCCACATTGAACCTGTGCACATCTTTCTTTTCTTATACGTGAGTGTATGTGTTGCTGCAGCGCATAATACCCTGCATGCAGTAGGTGCCTCTCTTCTGATCGATGAGATAAACCTCAGCTGCGTTTTTGTTGTTGTTGTTGCTGCTGTTGTTATTTTGAGACTGCCCAGTCCGTGCTCTATCTCTGAAGCTTTGCTGGCACAAAAGTGCGATTATGGTTGCCTGCTACATTTATTGGTACATAAGCAACCACTAGTGCCATTTTGGTTGAATACTACTCAATTTCAAAGCACACGCAATTTCAGAATGTTTCTTGTGGAAAAATAAAGTGCACATTAGAATCAAGTAAGTACAGTCCATGCTCAGACGTCTTGCCGTACTTTAGAAGGTTTGACCAGCAGTTCCAAACATTGTTCACGACAGCGCTGTCAGTGTACTGACTGCCAATTTTCTTGGCTGCTCCACGCAAGTACATCAAAGACCTTTTGCTACGCCATAAGACGTTACACTGAGCAGGCAATTTGAAATCCACCCCTTCAAAATTCCCTGATGTCAAGAGTATCGTTCCGTGTCCAACAAAATTGGAGTGAGGTATGAGCTGCCAAATCTTTCAAATTGAGCAAAGTTGCATGTTGTTTTCATGGCTCTCTTAAAAAAAAAAAAAAAAGAGGCTACTGTGTCATAACGCCAGATCCTTCAACTCTCCATCACTTCAGCATTTGCTACGATCACCTTATTGTGCGACATTGTATGACTTTTAAAGAGTGAAAGCGAGGTTGCAACAAAGGTTAAATAATTGCATGTGGGGAAACTTAAGTGTAGTAAAAAGGAAAAGAGGATTTCCCTTTTAGGCTGTAAGTAGGGGTTGTAATATAGTAATATCCTTGCTATAATCTTTGTGAAAGCCTCATTATAATTTCTGGTCCTGATTTTTATTTCAATGGGGTGTACTCTAACACTTGCATCATAGTCACACAAAATGCTCTAATTTGTGTCAGAATAGGGAGCAAGCGGGCTCGCCAGTGCATTATGAAATAGGAGGAAACAGCATGAAAAACAAGGCATAAACTCAGGAGACACAAATGAGGTGCTGTGTTTGTGTTCCTTCAATCTACATCCTGTTTTTTTGCACTGTTTGCTCCCGTTTTCCAATTTGTGGCCAAATCAGCTCAAACTCAAAACTCAGTGGTGTTGGCAGCCAGACACCAGCTGCAGCAGTGAGTGACAACATTTAGCACCGACAGCGTAAAGCTGGTGGAGGCATCCCTGAATCCAGGTCTCAGCATGTGCGCCAAACCAGGAGTAAGTTATTCGCAGTGAGAAAAACAACAACTGAACCTTGGCAAAGACTTGGCTCCCATAGAGAGTGAGTCTCATGAATGCATGCATCCTACAAGGAGGAGAGATCACTGTGCTGTGCAAATAAAGCAGTTGGCATGAAGGCGAAAGCAAGCCGAAGTGATGCAGCAACGACGTGTAAAGAGTAGCCAGCACATCGCAACAGTGGCTGCTAAAAAAATATAAGCAGCAGTAGGCGCCTGACGTGCCGCTGTTCGGTAGAGCTAGCAGCAAAGCAGGCTCTGGGGCCGCCCACCTGCAGGTGCTTGTCGGGCGGCTGGCCCATGTGGGGCGGGGCCAGGTGCGGGGGCACCAGGTGGTGAGGAGGGGGCGGGCCCAGGTGCGGGGGCCCCGGGGGGCCCAGGTGCGGGGGTGGGCCCCCCAGGTGGTGCGGGGGGCCCCCGCCCCCGACGCCCCCCGCGACGGGGTGCTGGGCCGTGGCCGCCTGGGGCATCACGACGGGGGGCAGGGCCGCGGTGGGGGGTGTGGGCTCGACCAGGTCCTCGGGGGGCAGCGGGGGCGGCTCGAGGAAGTACGAGGGGGGCTTGGCTAGGGCGGCGTGCGTGTGCCACAACAGGCTGCTGCGGGGCACCTCCTCCGACCGGGGCTTGCGCTCCAGCCGCATCGCCCCAAACCAGGTCCACAGCAGCGGCGCCGGGTTGCGCTGGCCCTCCAGCAGGTCCCAGGGGCTGACGCACTGCTTCTCCGACACTTGCAGGCCCTGCAGCAGGGAAGTGGGCAAGGGCGGCAGGGGGGTGGTATCGGCACACGTATAGAGGCCAAGTTCCCCAGTCAGTTGCACATTTGCTTTGCCCAATCCCCACACAGTTCAGCAACTTCGATAGCTTGACACACCTTATGTGCACCAGGGCATCTTCATTCAAATGTTAGAAACAAGAACAAATATGCTAAACCTGTTTTATTCTGAATTTGAAACCAGTGAGATGAACTTCCCTGAACCAGAAAGCATGTAGTTCTACTCGGTAGCATGATGTTGCATCATTAGGAAAGATGACTAATGCTAGAGCATGAGAAGACGGGATACGAGGGTCTTGAGACAATTTCATGTAATTTTCAAGTGAACTCTGAAACTTGTCAGTCCTACTGCTTTTTTCTCTCTGATTGCAAATATGCCATTGTTTTTTGAGTCAGCCAATTAGTTCTCAAGACAATTAGAGAAAATAATTAGAGCACAGCATAAGTTTGCTTTCCGAATACGGGGGGGTGCAGTGATCGGGGAGGGAGACAGGTGACAAGCGCACCTGCTTCTTGTCGATGGAGTCAAAGCCTGCGATCTTGTTGCCCTTGGTGTCAATGAGGCTCCCCATTGGCTCGCAGGTGATCACCTCACACTGCTGCTTCACCAGGGGCAGCAGCTGGTGCACCATCTGGATGGCGTCCGTGTCCACGTCCGACACCTCCTTCTGCGTTGCAAGCACGGCACCACCCCGCTCGGTGAGGAAGCAGGAAGGAAGAAAGAAAGCGGGAGGAGGAGGCCAGCCAGCCCCAAGGGAGTCCCTACCTTGATCTTCTTGACCAGATTGAGGTACTGCTTGCGTGTCTCCTCCCCGGACATGCTGTCAGCATTCTGGGTGGTGTGGATCAGCACAGCCAGCATGTCCAGGACAGTGGTAAACAGTTCGCTGAAACAACAACAAGGTCACAGTCCACAAAAGAACAAAATGCACAAGAACGTGCAAGACAAATAGACTCGCTTTCACTACATGTTATTGTCAAATGGAAGTTTTCCTGCACTCTTTGCGATAGTGCAAGCCGTTTTCGGACTTTTGTTCCAACAAACAAAACAAGAAAGAACCAAACAACAAGGTTCCTCAGCCGAGGCATCCTTCTGAACAATACGGCTGGAGCAGGGTCATGTTGAGCAACTCCTCTGACTATTCCAATGTCATTAAGGCAAGGAACTGGGCTAGTTGGTTTTGCATGTTCGAAAACTGCGCTTGAGGTTACTAAGGACACACTTTTTTACCAACAAATGATTTATTAGAAGCGAAAAAATTTTTACTTGGGCATTAAAACATTTAGAAGGGGCTTTACAAAGTACAACTGGAAAAGGTGAGGAGGGGGAAATGAAATCACATTTTTTGATAAAAACGGGCGCTAAACATCGTAATCTGTTTAATGGCTCTTCATCTTTGTTCATAGAACTGAGCTACAGTGTAATCTGTGCTTGACGCTTTCGTTTACCAAGCCCTCAAGCTATGAACTGCTCTTTTCATAATTCTATTGCAGGCGGGGCCGGCACGATTGAGCATGAGCTCACGTATTCAGTCTGTGGTGTTGATACGTGAAAGGCTTCCAAGATTTCGCATGTGGTCTTGTTGTGTGATTTTGTGTTGCGGAGCGCTTGTGCTGTCCACGTCATTCATTTGTATTCCTTAAAAAAAGTGTGCCCTTAGTAACCTCAAGCGCAGTTTTCAAACATGTTTTCTAGGGGTGTGCGAATATCAATTTTTTAATTTCGAAGCGAATTCGAATAATAAAAACAAAGTTCGAATCGAATCGAATATTTTTCGAATATTTTTCGAATACGAATACTTATTGTTTTTTGTAAAATTAGTGTTTTCACCATCTAGAGACCCAAAAACTGCAACTTTATTGCACAACAAATCACACAAAGTAAAATTCGGAATTACACAATACCATTGCACTCAACAGGTTAAGGTCTGCACTCACTTAAATGTTAACATGGAGAAAGGTTAACTGCTCGACATGTTCGGGGAGCAGTGACAACCTCCTCCTCGTCACCACTTTACCAGATACCGAAAACAGCCGCTCACTTGAGACACTAGTAGCTGGCATGCCCGAGCCCCTGCACATTGCCGCGCGCTGATACAGTAAATTCTTGATGATACTAATCTCGCGGGACTGCGAAAAATATTCGTATCATCCGAAATTCGTATGAACCAACACAGACCAAAAAATTTAGCGCTGAAAAAAGTTTTCGTTTATTTCTTTTCCTACTTTCGCGTGAAGAAATTCGTGATTTTTTCTGCTTTTTTTAACCCCCGTGTCGCAAAGCAGTCCTTTCTGGAGCACGTAAAGCTTCGCGCTCGTCTCCTCACTCGCTGTGCCCAAGCTCGCTACACGCCGCAACAGTCAAGCATGAACCGCATGGTGCGTTTTTGCACGCGATTCGCTCGCCTCGGCTCTGCGAGCGCTGTATTTTAACGCCCACATCGACGATTTCGCGCCCGCGGTAGCGCCTACCTCGGTCAGAAAATGACGCACGACACGCGCGGCAGAATGGAGGAGCCTGACTACTTGCGATGAGATAGAGACAGCCGGCTTGGCTCCGCCGGAGATGGTTAGGCTTAGCACCCCGGCAAATATTTTATGGGCGCTTTCACTAACGGCGCGGATGATGTTTTATAGTACCGTTTTCGCATGCATTATCAGCTCCTTTACCGCACAAGCAACTTCGTGTCTCCCTTGAGCCGCATTTTAAAGAGCGGATAGAAGCGGTCGCACGAGCGCCCGCGTCCTTCGCGGCTGGAGCCGACGCCATGTTGACGCCTCCGGCCGCGCCGCGCGCAGCGTGGGGGTGGTTTTGCGGCGGTGTCAGCGCGTTGGGCGTGCGCAGAGCGTTTTCGCGAGCAGAAAACAACAGCCCGGCCGTTTCTGTAGAAAGAGTGACAAACAGGGGAGCGAGAGCCGTCACTTGCTCGTTCGGCAGTCGGGTGCCTCGCCGGCTCGTTCGTATCTTCCGCCGGCCCACGCAGGTCCGTTCGTAACAGCCGAAATTTTTCCCATTGCAAACGATGCAATTTAGCCGGGACTTTTCGGAAATTCGTATCATCCCGAAATTCGCACCCCCAGAATCGTGTCATCGAGAGTCCACTGTAAAGAAACACCGATACAGACACGCTCTGAATTTATTATTATTATTTTTTTAGTTTTGGGTGGTTCGAATATTTCGAACAATTAAAGTGTCGTTCGAATCGAATCGAATACCGAAAAATTCGAATCGAATATTCGAAGTTTCGAATATTCGCACACCCCTAATGTTTTCCCATCTCTCGTGTGCAAAGGGGAACACTACCCTATTCCTCATTGCACATTTCACTAACACTTCGAGCGGGTCATTATCCCCAGTCGGCAGTGAGCACTTGACGGCCGAGAGAGGAAAGGACCAGCGGAAGGGGCGCACCAGTTGGAGTGCAGGTCGACCACCCCGTAGCTGATGAGCTGCACCAGCAGCAGGGCCCAGTCGGTGGTGAGGGAGTTGTTGCGCTGGATCATGTCGAACATGCCCCCCACCAGGCTCAGCCGCAGCAGCAGGGCCTCCTGCAGCAGCTGCCGCCCCTTCAGGTCCTCCGCCACGGGCTTCTCCTGCGCACAGAGTGGGAGGGAGGACGCCCCATGCAGCAGTCGCCGCAGAGCGCTTGCCCCGACGGAAGGCACTCACGTCCTTGGCCAGGTGCAGGCACTGGTTGAGCTGCGAGTAGAGCGAGTTGAGCAGGCCCTCGCGCTGCTCGTCCTGGCCCTTGAGGCACATCAGCACCAGCGACAGGAACGGCTGGTGGCTCAGCAGGGACGCGCTGGGCACACACCGAGACTGACTAAGGACCTCCACAACACTGGCTTCCACAAGTAGCATCCCATCGGCAGGTTACACTGCAATGTTTTACGATTCCAGGTCTCCTACAAAGTACCATAGAGAGCTTTCGCCCCAGGCACCTCCTCCCAATGCTCCAAACACGGCAGCTGAGCTGTCACACCAGTTCTAACAAAAACCAGCAGCTGCTGTCCTGAGGCAACAATTAGTTTAGTTGGCTTTATGGTGTCACAGGCTCTGGACGTGTGCACCAATTTCCCGACAGCTTGTACTTAGTTTTGTGCATGTAATTTTTGGTTTGTGCAAGTTGCTGCTTAACATGCAGTACTAGAAGAAGGACAGCAGCAAAAAGAGAAGGTTTATACTTGCTACCTGATTAATATACTTGCTACCTGATTAATAAAGTCTTATGTTCAAAGCCCTGCCCATCGCATTTAAGAATTGCCCAGTACCTGAAGGGTGTTGCAAAAGCAGTGCTTGTATTTTCTCGAACCTAGGCCGGCCTCGATTCTAGGCCAATCACTGAAATTCGGAAGGTCAGAAAATAAAAAGAGCTTAACTCGAATGTAAGCCGAATAAAAAACGCATTGGGCTGGCACTAGAACATGCACTTTATTACACTTACATCACTCGTCATAGCATGTGCAATGCTCACTTAACTTCGTCAACATCGTGCCCTCTTTGTCGCTGTCCTCTTCCCACAGCGCACTGTCCCCAATTCAATCCAGCACATTCCAAGATGCTGCACTTACAAAAGGCCTGCACACACAATTAGCACGGCCAGAGTTTCATCCCGTGCTGCGGCAACCCATTTCGCAACTTGGCTGAGTGAAGCACGCTTGATGCACCAGTCGGTATGAGTTGGTGGTCTTGCAGCATCAGCCAGTCATTGTAAAGCTTCCGCAGCCTGTCCTTAAATGGTTTGTTCATGGTTACGTTGCGCAGTTGTAGCTGGCTCGTCACACCGCCAGGTATTATTGCAATGTCCGTAAAGCCCTCCGAAAGCAGCGGCCGGAATCAAAAGCCAGGAGCAACCCCTTAAAGGAGGATACTGGTCAGATCTTAAAAACAACCTCTTTTAATTTTCAAGTAAACTCTGTGAAACGTGTCAGTCTTGCTGCTTTCCCCCCACTGATTTCAAATATGCTGTTATTTTTCGAGTTTTTCAATTAGCTCCAAAGATAATTAGGGATAATTGGCCATTTTTGGTCATACAATAGGCAAAGCAGTGTTGGTCGTAAAACTGTAATCTTTTTATTTCTACGAACCCTGGTGAATGCAATAATCAAAGCAGTTTTTTTTTATGCACAGCTTGGAACTAATTTTACACCCCATTAAACTTTGGTGCTTGAAATGGGCATTCAAAATGGTTCCTTGCCGCTGGTGCCACCATAGCGCCTGCCCACGCCTATTCAAATCATTAGTATACTATCGATGATTTCAAGTTCAAATTTTGCCGCGTTTCCGCTCAAACATGGCGCTTCCACAGTGCTCTCTGAGGGCTCTCGCCATCTACAAAGCAGTAGAGACACTTACACCTTTTTTATTGTTTTTTTTTTCTGCGCGCAGTGATTTTTTAAAGCCGCGCCAGTGTCATGTGACAAGCGCTCGGATGACACGAAGATGGCATCAGGATCACGCGCTACAGCGCCGCGGAAACGCCACGTTGCTAGCGATTTGGACAAGAGTGGGCACGGCGGCAGCGTGGCTGCAACGATGTTCAACCGGAACATCTTTTTCTTGGCGCAGATCTTCAGCATCGCATTCACCGGGCACGCTCACCCATGGAACCACGTGGACCACCCTGATAACCCGTACCCGCCTTTGCTTCAAGAAGAAAACGAGCAATCGTCACACTTCTGCCACATCACGGATCCACCCGGGGGGACGCTCGCCGTCCTTACCGAGTACAGCGCCAGTGGCCGAGTGACGTCATCGCAACAACAGCTCATAAATTCCCCACCGCCTCCCGGACTCTTCAGTGGGCACGGCGGCAGCGTGGCTGCAACGATGTTCAACCGGAACATCTTTTTCTTGGCACAGGTTAGTCGCTTGCCTGAGGCCAAACCTTTTCGAAGTGACGATGTTTGTCTTTTGCTGCTGCCCTGCCCCACTGGTGTGAAACGAGCGTTGTCTTCTTTAAGTTTCCGCGCATTTGTTAATCTTCTTTTGAGATGCGGTGACGTCGAGCAGAACCCAGGGCCGGACTCTGTGAGCTCGGACAATGAAGGCCAGCTTCATTCTACTCTCACTGACCGTGAACTGATTCTTCACGTACTTAATAGCCAAAAAGAAATAATGAAACAGATGAACACTTTTGGTGATGCGCAGAAAGCCTTAACCGACTCTTTCGCACAGTTCAACGATAGGCTGGATTCATTAGAAGTTTCCGTCGCACGCCTTGCCGGTTTCGGTGAAAAAATTCAGTCACTCGAATCAACTGTCACGAAGGTTCAAAACGACATTACCTTCGTGTTAGATAAAATTGACGATCTCGAAAATCGCAGCCGGCGAAATAACATCATTATTCACGGCTTAAAAGAAGAACAGAATGAATCTCTGGAATCCTTGCACGAGAACGTGGTTAACACATTTTTTAAGGAAACCTTAAAAATTAGTGTTTCAGGAGTAGAAAGGTGCCACCGGTTAGGAGTTAAAAAACAGGACAAAATTCGCCCCGTAATTTTGAAGCTTGTCGATTTTCGCGAAAAACTCTTAATATTTAAGAACTGCCCTAAACTAAAGAACATAGACATGTACATTAGAGAAGTCTTCTCCCTGAATGTTCGTGAAGTCAGAAAAAAACTTTGGGAAAGCACAAGTGAAAACCGCAAGCGGAAAGAGGACGTAAAGCTGGTTTTTGATTAGGTGTCTGTGAATGGAACTACAGTGGAATCTCGGTGATACGAATTCGTTTGATACGAATTTCGTTGTGATACGAATTTTTAAAATTCCCCGGCGAAAATGCATTGTATGCAATGTAAAAAAATTCGGATGATCCGTACGCATTTATCCCCTGGTGCGGGTGATACGAACACGGGAGCCGTGAGCAGACGACAGCGGCGTGGACGGGAGGCGGGAGAGTTAGTATGGCCGTGCGGCCTTGGTTGCGCGCGGGCACAAAAGCATGGAGCGTGAATCGCATGGAGCGTTTTCTGCTCGCGAAAACGCGCTGCGCACGCCACAGGCGCGCTGACCCTGCCGCGTAACCACCTGCACGCGCCGCGGCCGGCGGCGGCAACATGGCGGCGGCTTCGGCCGCGAAGTGGCGTCGGGAGCTCGAGCGACCGCTTCTAAGCGCTCTCTAAAATATCGCTCAAGGCACGCACGAAGTTGCTTGAGCGGTAAAGGAGCTTATAATGTAGAAGAAAACGGTACTATAAAACATCATCCGCGCCGGTAGTGAAAGCGCCCATTCAATATCTGCTGGGGTGTTAGGCCTAAACATTTCCGGCGGGGCCACCGGGCTGTCCGGAGCGTTTTCGAACTGCCGCCATGAAGAGCGCACCTCGCCATTGGCGCAAGTTGGCAGGCTCCTCCCACTGCCGCGCGCGTCGGCCGTCATTTTCCGAGCGAGGTAGCATCTGTCGCGGGGGCGAAATCGTCAACGCGGGCGTGAGAATAATGCGCGTTCAACGCCGACGCGCACAAATCGCATGCGGTTCGCGTGCGCACGTCGCGTCGAAGGTGAGCACGCGTTCTTTTGACTCCCGCGTTGACGATTCGGGCCGGCACCTTGGCGCCAGCCTCTGCTGGGGTGGTTTCTGCCCACGGCCGGGCTAGAGCGACCGCGTGCGCACGTTGGTATCGACACAGCGCGCGTCGCCGCCCTAGCGCGGCCGTGCTCAGCCTTGGTTGCCGCCAACGTTGCCGCGAACGGCAGTGGGAGGAGCCTCATGACTTGCGCCAATGGGGAGACGTGTGCCTCATGGCGGCAATTTCGAAGCGCTCGCAGGAGCTGGCCGGGCCACCTCCGCGGCGCATATTTGGCGCGGATGATATTTTATAGCGCAGTTTTCTCCCACTTTATGAGCTCTTCCCCGCATGAGCAACTTAGTTTACACCTTGAGCTGCGTTTTAACAAAAGGTTACAAGCGGTCGCTGAAGCTACTTGCGCCTCTTCACGGCAACAGCCGACGCCATGTTGCCGCCGCCTGTCACATGCGCGGCACAATTCCATTTTTTCTCGTTTTCTGATGATACGAATTTTCGGGTGATACGAATATTTTTGCCGCCCCTTGAGATTCGTATGACCGAGATTCCACTGTATGTATGTCTGGGACAAAGAAAAAAATGATAAGGTGCCTCTTCGAAAGCGATCAGCCATATGACAACCTTCCGCATCCCCTTATATAAAGCTACTAAATGTTAACTGCCGTAGTATTGTAAACAAGACACTTGACCTAGAACATCTGATATCGATACATGATCCGGACATTGTTGCACTGACTGAGACCTGGCTTCACCAGGGAATCCATGATAGCGAATTTGTTCCCCCAGATTATCGTGTTTATCGCAAAGATCGTGATTCCAGGGGAGGCGGTGTGGCGTTACTCTTTAAAAATAACATACAAATTGCTAGAATGGCCGACCCCGTTGGTGTTGAGGCCTTATTTTGTAAAATGTGTCGCGACGGAAAGTGCCTGGTCATTGGTGTTGTTTACAGACCCCCTAGTACCAGAATTGATGCTTTGCGGAATTTAAAGGAATACATTGGTCTCCAGATAGCGAAAGACACGAAACTTGTGCTCTGTGGTGACTTCAACCTACCTGATATTGAATGGCCCACCTTCTCTTCTGGTACTCGTGATACTTTAAACAACGAGGAGTTAATTGATATTGCTTTTCGTTTTGATTTGGTTCAACTAGTTCATGAGTATACACGTATTCACGGAGAAAGCAAATCAATACTGGATCTTGTTTTTGTTCGGTCCAATATTGACGGTGACCATGAGTGTGAGGTACTGGATGGTCTCTCAGATCATAAGTGTGTCTTAGTTCAATTTCATTTCTCTCTCCCAAAGACAAAGTTGAAAACGACTCGTGTACCAATTTTTTCCGCTGCTAACGATGTTTGTATACTAGACAGATTGGAGTCAGTGTATGATCGATTTTTGAGTACTTTTTCGGACATTACGTGCGACGCTAACTCTCTCTGGGTGAAATTTAAGAACACAGTACACGCATGCATTGACCTCTATGTTCCCTTCCGGTATCGACCAGCAAATCCCTCTAATCCATGGATCACCCGAGACATCATTCATTTAAAAAGGAAAATCAATCGCCTGAACAAACGGTACAAAATAAATCGTAATACGAAGCTAAAGGAAGAAATTTCCCAGCTCTCTCGTAAACTAAAAGACCTAATGCAAACAGAGCGGCGTACATTCTACACAGTGCGCTTGAGTAGCATGATTAAAGAATCGCCCTCCAAATTTTGGCGAAGTATAACCCCTAAACACTCGGAAACTAGCACTTTCGTAATAGATAACATATGTACCTCGGATTCTACAGAAATCTCGAATTCATTTAACGAAAATTTCAAGTCCGTATTTACAGTTGACGACGGAACTACCCCGCCTTTCGATAAATATAGAATGCTGCCATCTCTTGAGGATGTCATAATTACGGAGCCCGGTATACTTAATCTACTCCTCAACTTAGATGAAAAAAAATCTCCTGGACCTGATGATATACCCAATGCTTTTCTAAAAAGATACGCGGAGTGGTGCGCCAAATTCCTTGTTATTATTTTTAATTTGTCTCTTTCAACTGGAGTCCTGCCGGAAGTTGGAAAGTGTCCAAAATTAAGCCCCTATTTAAACAAGGGGATAAACAGTCAGTTACGAATTACCGTCCTATAGCTTTAACCAGCACTTGTTGTAAATTATTAGAACATGTCATTCACAAACACATATCTACTTTCTTAACAACGCATTCGATTCTCTCTTCAGCACAACATGGTTTTAGGCGCGGCTTTTCCACTGTGACCCAACTTGTCGAAACCGTACATGACTTCGCCGTGACTATTAATGACCGTAAACAAACAGATGTAATATTTATAGATTTCGCGAAAGCGTTCGACAAGATATCTCATGTAAAACTAATGATCAAACTACGTGCCATTCTTAAAAATGATAAATTTTGCAGTTGGATTCAGTCATACCTTACTTCACGTTACCAGTATGTCATCTTCAGCGACACTCCTTCTAAAATAGTACCTGTCACTTCGGGTGTACCCCAGGGTTCGGTTCTGGGTCCGTTGTTATTTCTTCTTTATGTTAACGACATTGTTGGCGAGCATGACATGAAAATCAGGTTGTACGCTGATGATTGTTTGATTTATTCTACTGTAGACTTTTTGGATGACCAGATTAACCTTAATTTGAAGCTGAACGATATTATTCAGTGGTGCAACACATGGCAGATGTCTGCTAATTATAAAAAAAGTGCTGTTATGTCAATCACAAACAAGAAGCAACCCCTTCTTTTTAATTACACAGTCGATAATAACGTGCTAACACGGGTAACTGAGTATAAATATCTTGGTTTACATATATGTAACAACTTGCACTGGGATAAACACATTACAAACGTTGCTAATCAATCAATGTATAAACTTCACTACTTGAAAAGGTCTCTCAGAAATGCTCCAACAAGCATAAAATTACTAGCCTATAAAAGCATCGTGTTACCCATTCTCGATTATGGAAATGTAATTTGGGACCCTTTCACGGCGGCTAACTTATCTAAATTAAATCGTGTACAAAATAAAGCAGTCCGTTTTATTTTTAATTCTTATGGCCGCGCTTCAGTTTCGGAACTGACAGCCAAGGCTGGTTTATTGAACATTGCAGACAGAAATAAATTATGCCGCCTACGCTTTCTTTTTAAAATTGTGAAGAACCTTCTCAAAAGCGATACTCATCAATACTTAACGTATTTTTCTTCAGGTCATTCATCCCGCCACCGTCACTCGCTGAACTTAACCCCATTCCAGCCGAAAAACAATGTCTTTAAGTATTCCTTTTTTCCAAAAACAGTTAATGAATGGAATAACCTTGAAAGTCATGTTGTCGAACAAACTGATATTAACAAATTTGAAAGCCTACTTGACTTTTAAACTTTTCTTTCTTGTTGTTCACTTGGTATGTGCATAACGTGTTCTGGTTCTCGGTGTATATTGCGTTCGCGGGGCATTGATGTGTGCTCTTCTATTTGCAGCCTGTGTCGTTTCAATGCGTGTGTCGGTTTTTTCTTTCCTTTTTTGTGCCCTTCGCCAAATATTATCCACCCGCCACTGTGAATTGGCATTCAGTTCAATCCTGTTTTTTTGCTGATATTATGCGTTCTTTTTGTCTGTTTTATTGTGAAATGTATCACACTCTTCTTTCCACCCTGCTACGACCCCTTAACTGGGGTCAGCAGTATTGTAAATAAATAAATAAATAAACTCTGCACACGATTGTGTTGCCGATATTAGCACCACTGACTCCGAAATCAACAGTGCATCAAACTGGCCCGGAACCTCGACAGGCGTTCGTTGGTTGTTTGGCTTTGCTTCGCTCCCTCCGCTTGTTTATCTAAAGGTCATCTTTCTCACCTGCAGTGTGGTAACTTCCTTCGGGCGAGATCATTTGCAGACTGCAACGCAGAGGATTGACTTTTGCCCTAAACGAACACCACAAGTCGACCTCGGAATTGCACACCGGGGCGGTGCACGGCACTACGTTTATTTTTATAAGTCAAGCAATTTTGCAGTTAGGTGTTTGTTATTTCCAGTTTTCCCCTGATAGTGTATGTACAAAATGTATATCTTAGATTTTTCAAGTGATTTTTTTGTGTGTGTGTGGAGCGAAGCCGATGTTTTTGCTTGCTTTGTTGTGTTTTTTCCAAAACTTTTTTGTACGTCTTTCTTTCCTTGTCTTTTTAAATGAAGATTTTTGTTTGAAACGATTACCAGTGCAAGGGAAATTTACTCTTCTACATTTAGATACCATACTTTTTGTGACTGGAAGAAATGTTTTTGCTAGACTACCCAAAATCAGTGCTTTTTTTGCCGCGTGCAGGAAGGTGTTAAACAGCAGAGCCCAGGCACAGCGCTGCCAAACAGCCTCAACACAAACTTTGATAAGGGCACCACTTTTCCACCCATTCTCATAGGCTCATACGATGGCGTTTTTAGGGAAAACTTCCCTGGCTTGAAGAGTCGGCAGCTTTCTCCCATTGGCCGTGCAACATATCACGGTGGTGCGCTGCTTATCGAACCTTGCAGTTTTGACTTTCCCTTGTTTTGCACTCTTCTCATTCACAGGCATGTGAAAATACACCAGGGACTGATCAGCGTTACTGATCTGGCCCAGTCTATACTTCTCTTCCACCCTCTTCTCGATAACAAAGCGCTGGAGCACAACTAGCTCCTCCTCGAAGTCAGGGGGTCAGTTTTGGCACACAGACAGCCACCGTCACAGGCTGAACCCAAATCGTTTCATAAAACCAGTGACCCAGCCCCTGCTGGCCTTGAACTGAGTCCACGCGACGCCTAGATCTCCCTCACCTTCGCCTGTGTCATCTCCATCGTCACAGGCATTCCACCCTCTCTTTGCTTTCAGATAAAGTCAGCGACATCCTTCTCCACCTCGTGGTGTTGACCTTTCTTGGGTCCTGTGAAGGCCATTCGCTTGGCAGCGCAGTTAAAAAGTTTGTTCTGCTGCTTCCACCGTTGCCGCATGTTCTTCCCATTGACGCCGAAGTCGCGCTGTGCTTGGAGGTTTAAGTTCTCTGGACCTTCAAAACTACTTTCCGCTTAAAAGCCACGGTGTAGCACCGCTTGGTGGGCGCCATTGTACCACGAACACGGGCGCTTCTTGAGGCCACGTGGCGACGTAAGCAAGCAACCACGGAATGCCGAGAGCTGGGTTCAGAACGTTCGAACAAGCAAAATGAAGCCTGCAAACCTGCAAGCTGCAGGCCTGTGGCCATGAGATGGCATTGAATGTCTAACGGTGACAGGAAAGCCACATTCTCAAATCTAAGCTGACCCCCGACATCCGTAAGCGACTCTTTTAAAAAAAAGTATCGGCCTAGATTCAAGTAATATGGTTGGTAAGTGGTGCCCCAAGGCAAGAAGGTTTGCTGAAAACAAACATAGCACTTAGCCCCTTTAAAAATTAAAAAAAAAAGCATCATGACACCTGGGAAGACAAAACTTGCAACTGCTCCTCTGCTTTTTCTTTCCTGGCTTGTCTGCTCTTCTCCTTGATCTCAACATCACCCCAAACCATCTGCTTCTGCTCTTCAATTTTTTGTCCTTCCCACACCTCTTCAACCAGCATGCTATCTTTACCCAACCTGTCCTTTAAAGTCACACTGGCAAACTGAGCAACCAATCTACATGATCGCTCGTCGGTTAGCCCTATAAAGTTATCGTTTTTAGCAGTACTAGTTAAAGCTTTTAATTTCCCCATGCGTAGATGAATTTACAGAGATGAGAGAGCAGGCTCCCCTCACTCACCTCCTGTGCACCTGCTTGTCCTTCTCTTTGCTCTTGGAGGACGAGGAGGAGGAGGCGATGGAGGCCCAGCTGCCGCTCTCCAGCACCTGCCCGGCCGCCCGCAGGACCTTGCCCTGGACGGCCGCGGGCAGCTTGGCGATCAGGGGGGCCACATACCAGATGCGGTCGTTCTCCTGCCTGCTGCAAGTGGGGCAGCAACGGAGGACTTCGTGAGATGGGGCAGAGAATGAAGGCTGCCTTTACAACGCACTCATCCGGCACACATCATGGATGCAGAATATGCAGACCGAGACGACACAACATGTAGCAGCAGCTGAGGAGCCTGATGCCCCATTTGTTCGTTCAATAATGCATTCGTTGAATTTGTTTGCTGAACTTCGTAACAAGCGAGCTTTCACTCTGTTTCTGAAGCGCACTGCAACTGCCATTCGAATAAGCCTTCATGTGCCTGGGTGGTGCCCCTGTAGGTGGGTTCAGCTGTACAATCTACGGCTTCTGCCACAAGCAGGGCCAAAACTAGAAGTGGTGGGAGCACAATGCATAGCCCATGTCGTAGCTCTCGTGGAGGAGCAAGCAATGCAACATGACGTGGCCTTCAGCTAGACAAAACACCAAACGCGGGGTGTAACTACGAAAAGGAACAATGTAGCTTACATGGGCCCACTCTGCCCTCTGCTACACACATGCAACGCAAAAGAGTGCAAGCTAGGTCGCCGTCATAACTCTGGTCCCCCACAAACAACGGAGCCCGACAAGCATGAGCAAGCTTGAACGAAGGGCAAAGCAGCGGCATGCTGCAATGGCGCCGCCATACGCAGCTTATAGGCAAGGAGCTTGTAGGCAAGGAGCTCGCCCATGGACTCTGTGGCTCGCTGCATCTGTGGCATTGGGCCCCATTTCGGCACTTGCGTCTCCCAAATTTATTTCTACAGCTAAAATTTCGTGCCTAGTTGTCCATACATTGAAATTTCGGCAAACGGGACTTCATTACACAGAGGGTACACGGTGTGCACACACTTGAAGCTAAAAAACATTACATGGTTTGTAACAAGGGGCAGGGGGGGGGGAAGGGGGGGGTTTCGTTACATTGAAGTTCATTACATCAAGGTTTGACTGCACAAAAACGACAGCAAGAAAATCTGAATTTTCTCATCACACCTCACATTTCGTTATGACCGGGTCTGCGATAAGCAGCACATGCTGCACTCCAGCATCGACTTGAACAATTTGACCTATCAAAGCTGCATTTACCTGCCGTAGGCACCGCCGCCATTGTTGGACCCGCACGAGCGAGCAAAAGGTGCCGGTGACGCGGGGTCCCCGCTATTCGACCGGTGGGAAGCGGAGGGCGGTGGGGGCAGCGGCGGAGGCGCCTCCTCGCTGGTGAGCTGGAAGACGTCGATGGTGGCCCGGGCAACGCTGTCCAGCCAGGCATTGACCTCCGCAGCGCTGGCGCACTGCTTGTAGCGCAGCTGCAGCTCCAGCCAGGACACCCGCATGCTCCACTGGTCCAGCCCCAGCAGCACCCGGCTCACCAGCTGGCGCTGGTCGCATCGCTCCTCCGACGGGCTGGAACCGCCGGCCGAGCCACCACCGGTGCTCCCCGCACTGCTATTGGCCCCAGTGCCAGCGCCGCCACTCACGATGCCGGCGACACCGGCCATGGCGCCAAACGTGTCGGCACCACTGCTGCTTGCACCGGGGGTGAGCCACGAGTGCGGGCCAGAGCCATTGGCGCCGCCCTTGGGGTGGCAGATCATCTGCAGCAGGGTCTCAGCCTGGAAAGAGCGGAAACAACGGGTGCGTTCCGATTCCCCCTTTAGACGGCTTCGTTGCCGTCTTCGCGGACAGTCCACCATGTTAGGCCCCGTCCCAATTCGAACAAAGCAGTCAATGAAGACAGCATCAAGGAGACAGCATCGAAGTCAGCAACGATGCAAGCTACCTTCCAGTCATAACTCGAAAGTGACCCCAGCGCCATTTTTTTTCCGTATTAATGTTGTTACAAACTAACTTGTTCTTTTATTATGATATTTAGTATAATTTACTAGTAGTAAAGATGTTTTTGTTTAATTAACTTAATGTTTCTAATAATAACGGTGATATTATTTACAAAACCTGCGGCTTGCGTTTCTCAACATGTCTGCTATGAGGTTGTCGCATGCGTTGGTGACTGTTGCGCCGTTCCAATTCTTCTTTCTTTAGACGTCTTAAGCTGTCTACCAAGAGCTGTCTGCCAAGCTGTCTACCAAGCTGTCCGCGAACTGGAACGCAGCCAAGGTTTGCTCCCAATGGATCGGCTTGACCGCAAGGCAACAGCACTGCATTTCGGGTTTATTATGGTCAAGCTCTCCATGAGTTACCAGGCCACGCCAGTTTACGGTGCAGCCTTTACACGAAAGCGGCTTTACTAGAGTGTAAGTCTATATACAGTAACACTCCTGAATCTTCGTACCTCCAATGTGAGAGCTGTCTCTAAGCTATTCCTCAAGGTCTCCTACTTATTTGTGTTCGTTGTTGTGCTTGTTTTTATGCAATAAAAACGTTTTAATGAAGGTTTTGGCTCAATTTTTCTTTACCCATTAATGAAGCATGCCCAAAAAATTGTAAATTTCAGTTTTTGTATTAGCAATCACTAAGTATTCACTCTGTTTCAAAACTGTTTTTAAGGGCTAGGTGGGGATCGGGGGTGAACTTTTTTTGTTTTTGGCATAGAGTAATGAAATTTGGCAGCCAGACTGGAAAACTTCACAAATGGTGAAATTTAAAATTTTATGATGAAACCTCCAGTAGTATTGGTGTTACAGAGGTTCACATGTTGCCTGCTTGTGAAAAGGCTAGCAAGGTATTGAAACACGGTAAGAAGCTCTGAATACTTTTCAATTGTGGTCAAAAGAACACTACAGGATATGACATTCTTGCAATTTGTTTTACATTCTTCGATTTTTTTTCCAGAGAACATTATTTTCACCAGGTAGGGCACAACTGACTTGGCTGTAAATATTACATAAAAAAATAACTAGGTCCTAAAATGAAAACCAGAGAATGTCATACCCTGCAGAACTCTTCAAGGATTGAAATAAAACAGACAGGGTCAAAATCCGCCCAGTGGTTGCCAAGCTATCCTTTTCACGAGCAACGAACTCGTAAAATGCCCTTCTGACAAAACGGCTCCTAAAGTTTACGAAGACTTCATGATTTTCAAACTGCACCAGGAGCATAGTAATTGCTGTCCTTGCTTCGAGACAACCTCACAGACCTTTGCCCTTTGATTTGGTGCATCTGGGATGCCTTCCTGGCTCATTGGAGATGGCAGAAGCACCAGTTTCATGCCTAGTTCACTGCAAAGCTTACTATGGGCTACTAGGGTACCTATACTTTACTTGAGGTATGCCTAATGTGTAGCTGCCTCCAAAATGAAGAGTGAGACATGGTCTTTTTTATATTAATGTGCTGGCAGACATTTTTATATTAATGTGCTGGCAGACTTTCAGCTGATTTTTAGGTGTCATAACCTTGCTGAAGCTACAGCTTAATACATGAGGCTGTTCAGTGTCAAGAAGTCATATCAGGGCACCACAAGCATAAGATGAGCTATTTGAAAGCAGAATATACTTTTTTTACACAATTACAACATAGTTATTATTCACATACCATGCTCTTCTCCTTCAGGCGAAACAATCATTTCAAAATAGACAACATAGGTAACTGCAAACATTGCAAAAATAAACATAATGTGCCATTAAAAATATCCAATTTTACAACTCTGTGACCTTACGCCGTCTTCTCTAATTAATATAACACTGATGACATAATTTTGTAATCCCAGACTTCATTGTACAAACTAGTTTAGAGCCACAGCAAAACAGCCATGCTGCAAATACAGTGCTACGGCACTGTATTTGCGGCGTCGAGTGGTGTCGTTCCGGAAATACAGTGCTCCGAAAATTGCCGTGTTTTCGTCAACTTGTGGAAATTTTTTGTCACATCAGCTAACATTATTATTTTTCTTTGGCACTTTGCAATGTTTTTAGACGGGAAACCGCGTAGGATATAAAACGCGCAAGCCGAAAATGCGACTTCTGAAAAATGATTTTTTGGTCTCGACATCTGATCCCTGCGTTCCCCTCTTAAACCAAACCGCTATTTGCTTCATCCACACCTCAAAAGCACACTGGCATATTCACCGTCACTGTGACAGCAAGAACATCGTGACCCACAGCCCTTTCCCAATGGCAAACAGGAGCACCAAATCTGCTCCCACAGGTACTGAATGCTTCAGCAGAGTGCACCGCACTTTTTGACTACTCTCACTCGACCATTGAAATCTGTACACCCCTCACAGTGGCAAGACGAAAGGTAGTGGGCTAGATGAAGGTGATGTTGCGCCAGTACTGACTGCGACGCCAACAATACACTCAAATGCCCTTCCCCGTGCCTAGACAAGCCATGCCTCTTCCTTCACCCACACTAGTAATTGATTGATTGTAGGGTTTAATGCGCCGACGCAACGCAGGCGATGAGGCGTGCCATAGTGGAGGGCTCCGAATCAATTTTGACCACCTGGGTATCTTTAACGTGCGCCGATATCTCATACACACGAGCGTTTTCGCTTTTTGCCTCCATCAGAAAAAGCGGCCGCCCCGGCACCCACACTAGGACCAGCCACAGGGGACCGTGTGATCGGCGAGTATCGACGACAAACACACCTGCTTGTGGGAGAGCATGGGGTCCAGCAGCAGGTCCGGGGAGCAGAGCACGTCGGGGTCCCGGAGGCAGCGCTCGTGGATCCACTGCTGGCTGCAGATCTGGCCCAGAGCATACTTGGCAAAGTCGTTGAGGCCCGCACTCTCAATGCCCGTGCCCCGGGGGGCAGCCCCCACTACACTGCCACCCGGGTGGTGCCTGCCGCCCAGGCCGGGGCTGTGCAGCAAAGGGGGAAAATCGACAGGAGCGCTGCTGCTAAGAGAAGGGGCGAGATAGAGAATGCCACACGCACAGCCCGTCAACACCGGCACCCGTCGGGACGACGACAACACACACACACAACGCTGAAGGCACTGGGAACGGTGAAACAAAAGTAACACTGTCAAGAAGGCAAAAAGGAACAGGCCGAATCCCACTTCACTGTCTCTGAAGGGTGGCGCTGTAGGCCGAGTTTTGACGTGGGCACATAAGTCAGCCCCCCCTTGTCCTTATAGCTGGCCGAATGCAAGCTCTGGTTCGGTAACCACGAAAGCGCAACACAAGCGCCCCACTCTTGCTATCGCTCTCACCTGCATGGCAAAACTATTTTCCACACAGCTATTTCTCCCATTTCTCTTTCAACATCATTATCACTACCATCTCAAACTCCACTGAAGGCCGACGGCCCCTTCCATATACCTCCAACAGTGCCTGTCCTGCACAGCCTGGGTCCTCGGTGCCCCCAGATTTCCTTTGCTCGTCCCTTCCTCAAGTTGAAAATCTGCCTTCGCATCTTGCGCCGTCTCTCGGTATCCTCTCTGCCACCCTTCTGGTCCACCAGCTGTTGTTTCATCGCACTACAGGTCCAGCCCAAGTCCATTTCTGTTTTTCTAGTTTGAACAATATCTTTCACCTGACCTTGTTCCCTGATCCAACACGCTTGTTTCTAGTCCCCAAGCATCACTCGTTCTATGGCTCACTGGGATGACCTAAGTTATCTTTTCGAATGTTTGGTAAAGCACCCAGTTTCTGCCTCACGTGTCATCACCACCAATATGCACTGGCTGTATACCATTCTTTTCTCTATTCATTATTTGAAAGTGTTTGCCATGTGTGCCCCAGCCCACAGCTGCTCTGTGCTGGATTTCCTTCTCGTGGTATCCATTAGACACATTTACTACAAAGCTAGTTTGCGGCGATGTTTCACGCGCACAATATAAAAGCAAAGTAATGATGAGAGATACCCTGCACAGCACAGGACCCCCCCCCCCCCCTCTATCACTACACCTTTGATGCCACTCTTTAGTGCAAACTGCCACAAAATTTCAAAAGCAACCACACTAACCACCGTCTGACATGCAACGCCAGCAAAAAATGGGTCATCTGAGGTACAGCTCGAAACATACTGTCCGAGCACAAAAGAGACAACAAAAGACAACAAAAGAGCGAAACTCACGGGACACCAAGGTCGAAGTCTGCATCGTCTATGGGGCCCAGAAGGTCGTTGATGCTGGGCTCCCCTTTGCCCTGGCTTGCATCAAGCTTGGCTTTGGCCTCTAAGGATGGCGTACTGGCATCCCCTGCAAGTCGCAACGACATCAACGTGAAATCCGACGTTAACTCATGGGCACCCAAAATGCAAATCCCTTCACTAATTCCTGGAGGATGTCTGCACAATACTGCCAGCTGCGCTCGGGCAACAGCGGTAAGCAGCATCAAGACCATAGGTGGTATCAAAGCGGTATGATAATCCTGTTAATACAAGCTTCATCATTGCATGGGTGTCAACGTGTTATAGTCAAGAAAGCCTTATCTGGGTAGTGTGCCAGTATTAAGCCGCACAAGTTTGTCATTCAGCCTAATGTCCTATATAAATAAAAAAGAACCCTACATTTAAAAAAAAAAATAAAAGAATCAATGACGGGCATCATTATATGAGAAAACCAGAAACTAAGGCAGTGCACAGCCAGGCCTTGTTATCTAGAGGGGCAGCTTGGGTGCGACTATGTTACTAACAGGATGTCAAAGGACAAGCACTCGGGGGGAGTTGGCATGCAAGATGAAAAGAGGGGCTCCAAAATATTTTTCTCTTGCCCTCCACCTAGACGCAACCGGCGCATTGCAGACAAGGCTAGCACTACTACACAAGAGGAAGACAATGCATTTTAGTGGTGGTTGTGCGGCCTTAAAGTGCGATACATGTGGTGCCTAATCCTTTCCAACTCGTAGCAAAGGATACAGTTTGTATGTCTTTTCATAATATCATTATTATTCGCTCTGATGTATGGGAGGTTTCAATATTCGCAAACCTTTAGTGCCCAGCCTTGTTCACATGCACAAAACCATTTAATAAGAAATGACTGCACATATTACTGACGATAATAACTTGCAGCTGATGGCTTTTTTTCTTGTTTGCCTCAACACAGCACTCCAGAACGACAATAATGCAACGTGTAAAGCTCTGCCGTAACATTCTGGAGGAGTTTCATAACTAGCAATAACACTGGGAAAACATGGTACTACTGTGCGAGCCGAGATATCGCACTAGTAAGGACAGATATTTTTCGTGGGCTTCATGTCCTGCCACCCTCACAATTCTCTTTCAGTCCACTTCCCATTCCACAGAGTTATAAGAGTAACGAGGCAGAAACAGCAAGACCGATGCGGGTGACGTACCAAGCAGCAGAATAGCCTTGAGGACAGCGAGCACCGGCTCGACTCGCATGCTGCTGTGGGCTGCCGACAGGAGGTGCCGGTCGCAGGGCGACCGGATGAGGAACAGCGGGCGCGGAAGGGGCGTGGCGGTGGCAGCGGCGGCGGCCGTGGCAGCAGTGGGTGCAGGGTCCACCGTGCGGAACAGCCGCAACAACAGGTGGCACGTCAGCCGTGCACCAAGCTCTGCGTCCTGGTCTGCCGCCCCACCCACTGCCACCACCCAACAAGGGCAAGTCTTTTATAAACAGCGATGATTGCAGCCGGTCAGAGAAACAATATGCGAACCACATGCCGACAAGCAACTGATGACTGCCGCTGCATTGGGGAAGGGCTAGGCTAGCTCAAAACGATGAGCCACAGCTCTGAATGTGGCTTATAATCTCGGCAATCGGGTGCCTCCATCCTTGAACACAGTTATGGAAGCATGACACAACTTAGCCTTACTCGAGAGCTCACCCCGTCAAAAATAACAAATGTGTAAAGTTGAACACCTCGGTTTTATACATTAAACTGTCAGGGTTAGAAATGGATGCACACATGTAGGCCTGTTACGACGACGAGCCTTTACTGCACACCTTTCCACACACAGTCACTCATGCTTTCCACTGTCCCCCTCCGCCTGCCTCCCTGCACACCTTGCGCCATCTCTTGGCACTCTGTAACACTAGTTGCCCCTAACCAAATGAAAAAGAAAATCGCAGTTCTGGAAACATCTAAGGCAGCTCCAAAGGGCCTCACAACGTAAACATGTTTATGAGGCACCTTGACAAATTTTGCAGTGACATACAGCCCAAACAGTACACCAACCATGACAAAGTTGGCTAGTAGTCAAACACAAAAAGACATCACAAAAGAAATACAACTCCCAACACATTTAATTAAATCCAACAACTTTGAACGAACAACATTTCTGATGACCAGCAGCGCCAGGCCTGTAAGCACAAATATGTGCACAGCATGCAGCAAGACGGAGAATCAGACTCAAGTGGTCGACCATTCCAAAATTCCTTTTTTCTTTAGGCCCATGAGGTGCGACACTGGCCCATGTGAACATATCTTGTGATGACTATGAGTACTGCAGCAATGGATAGTGCCATTATTACTCGCCTTATGAACTCCCACACCCACTTTTGTACTTGAGAAATGACTTTTGATTTTGCTTTTTTCTACCTCACGCATAAAATGCACACGAGCATCCTATAGCTGGTGTTCAGCGTTCAGCAAACAATGCTGAACACCAACAACATGAGCACAGATTGTAACTAGTCGATGTCATGCTTTTATTGTTGTTGCTGATAATTCTAACATTCTTGCTTGTAGTGCCATGCAAATACAGCGGTGGCAGAATGAAGTAAAAGCAATGCGCCCTCGCTTTAGCTAAAGGTCGCATAGCTTTAGCTATGACTTTTTCATCGTTGCTAGTTACTGGGGTGTTATCATCCAGCGGTAACCTCAGCACTGGACATCATTTCAGTGTTGACCCAGTGCATTTGCGCAACTAGAAATAACAAGGTGGGCTTCAAGCTATGAAAAATGATTGTCGTGCATTTTGAAGCAAGTTGTATGAATACAAACTACTTATTGGTTCATGTAAAGCCATGGACAAAAGAAACACAAACACGGAAATATGAACCAGAACACACAAAAGCGTGATTTCTTTCCATCCAAGTCAAAATGATGCGTGGCTTAGTTACCAAGAACAAGGTTGGGAAATGTGGCTTTCCAAATTTGCCAATAGCGTGCTATTATTGCACTTCAATGAACAGTATTTTTCAATTTTGCATTTCTGGTTCATATTTTCGTGTTCTCATTTCATACGTGCATGGCTGTACGTTGTGCACATGTAAAAAAATGGAAGGTTGTTTTTTATGATGATTTTGTTGTTACCTAAACCGCAACATAAAATGTTGATGAATAAAAAATACCTTTCGCAATTTTTTTTTCCGTGTATAACCCGGCTATAACACCTTACTTGAGTCTCAAACTGACATCAACTTCTCCGGCAAAAAAGAGTGAGGTCACTATGAGAGTAAATTTGATATGTTGCTTGATAATTTACCCGTACTTAAACATGTGCATTGGTATTCAAACAACTTCATTTGGACAAGGCCATTGGCAATTTAATGTAGCGTCGTCCGAAAAGGCATAGCATTTCTTTTGGCATGTCATTGCATTGGTTACTGCAGCTTACCACTGCTTCTTGTAGAGAAAGTTTCGCTCAGGACTTCCACACAAAATTTACTGTTAGGAAACTTGTACCACTCACATTAACAAACTCGTCGGAAGGCTTTTCCACTCATAGGGGTCACCCGAATTTTCCTCTGCAACACTCGACAATTCCAGGGGAGGTAGACATTTTTTGGGGGTTAAAATCAAGGGCTGGTAATAACGAAAATTTTAACTAAGTGTTAAAAAAAATACACAAAGCTATAAACGAGACTTAAGAGAAACATGAAAATTCATAGGTGGATATTTAAGAATGCATGAGCATCTCAATCTTCCCCCTTGTGAACTTGAGGCTCGAACAGTGCGCATGCCTTGATCCGGCTTCCGAAGTTGGCAACACAGCGTTTCTCGCACACCCATCGTACACAGTGCCAACTGCGCTTTGCGCTCTAATCATTTCAGTAGTCACACTTGCTCGCTTTAGCAGCGGAGACGACTGCCTGTCGTTCCTTTTGTTACTTGAGCCCGTTTTAATAAAGTACTGGCATATCGTTACCGGCAGTCCCATTACTTCCGCTGGTCACCCTGAACTGGCTGCATGCTCCATTCTACAGCGCAAGCAAGTGGCAATGCGAGTCACAAGACTTGCCGAGGCAGTGTGCGGATCAATGGCGAAAATTTTTGCCAACATGCCCCACCTATTGCTCCCGCAATAAAAGTCAGCAAAACGCTGCACAGTACGATACCGGATTATCAGCGCGGGGGTGAGACAGCTGAATCAGATTTGGGAGCAGTTTTTGGAGTAGCAAAATCTCGATTTTGGAGCAGAAGAACCTTGATTTGGAGCAGAAGAACGACATTTATTATGTCACCTTAGGAGCCTAAAAAATCAAATTCTTGGCAACTCGGGAAGGGGGGGGGGGGGGGCTTTGTAATTGGTTTTGAACGTACATAACACTGAAACAGCCTTTCAATAAAGTTTTTTCTCCCAGAGTGTCACAAGGTATGAACTACACTAGCTTTTTACAAAACATTATTTTTAAATTCGTGGAACACCGCTGAAAATATGGAATTCAAAAACTAAGCAATCGTAAGGCGTTTTTATTATCATGCGAATACCGAAATTATTATTTTCGTAATCCAAGACTCGTCTTTACGAACAAGTGTAGAGCGACGGCAAACGTTGCGCAAGGCAAGGTGACAGTCGTCGCACCCCCCCAGCCCCCCCATTTCAATCCCTAAGGTCGTAATCACTCTTACAATCACTGCGATCGTAATTTGAGTAACGTTGGTATGTTTACCCACCTCTTTCTTGGCATTGAATTTCACTTCAGATAGATGAACCATTATTACTAGCGTGTAATAATAGCCCATCCCGCTATCGGTCACTGCTTGAACATCTTGCGGCGATGTAGCCTGAGCCGCCATTTTCTGCAGTGTAGATTGTCCCATTCCCGCAGATCGCAAGCTCGCTGTCAAAGGCAGCAATAACTCAGCGTTTTATAACACTGAAATGAGTCCGAAATTTTACTTCAAGCACGCACTGCGCCTCACGCTCAAGGCCGAAGCACGGCGAATTCGCGGGCACCACGTTGTTTTTGATGAACTCTCCTCTTTCGAGTCGCGCAACTTCCCACAACAGCTCAAATGACTAAATGCAAACCCAGCCACCCCCATAACGAAAACTATGGTAGAAATCAGCGAAGAGAATTCTGAATGAACCACGAGCAGTTGCTTCGCCCCGCGGCCATGTTTTCCAATCTTCACCTCACCAGGATGGTAGCGTACAGTAATGTCGTTCCGAAGGTACGGTGCTCAGAAAATTGGCGTTGTTTCATTAACTTGCACAAGTAGTTTGTCGCCTCAGTACACATAAGTATTTTTTCTACAGGACTTTGCAATGGTTTTCGATGGGAAAACTTAAAAAACTCACATGCACAACCCGACATGGTGACTTTCGAAAAAACTATCTCGGGGACAATTTTATGCGAGTTTTTCAATTGAATTATCAATCAATTAAACCTTTACAAACAGCATCACCTTGAGGGTGCTGGAAAATTATGCCGCCAAAAGCATTTTTTGACACTGAAACTGACGGGAGCGTTAAAATCCTTGGCTCTCGGTCTGTTTTGGAGCAGTTTGGCACAATTTTTGCAATTTCGAAGCTTGTGGAGCAGTCTGGCGCAGGAAAACAAATTTGTATCAAAACTGCGCAATATGCGCAGCTGTCTCACCCCTGTCAGCGGCTTGGCCCATTGCAAACTAACATTCCATACAACGGGGACTCAAAACTAGCGACTGAGAGGCACCCACCTGGGCTAGCCGAGAGCAGGGAAGGTAAGGCCACGTGGACAACAAAGTCCTGAAGGGAGAAACACCTCCTCGCCACCAGGATGCACGTGAAGACCGCCAGGTTGTCGTGGATGGACAGGTCACCAACCTGCACACAAAGTCGGTGACCGGTAAGTGGGGGACCATATTTTTACCCTGGGTGGGGTCGGCTTCTTTGCGTGTACTCATCAGAGAGCACCACTAACAATCAAAGCGTCTGCCTCATCCTTGCACAACTGCATGCGCATGTAGAAAAGAAACGACTTATGCTTGCTCAGCTCCAGATCCACCGATTGGTCAAAGCACAGAAAACAGAAGTGTGCTGCCCAACTAGCGTTGTAGTAACGAAGCACAAAAATCTGCAGAAATTCAGAGGGTTGTTTACCAATGCGTAGCATTGTTATGCCGCTTGTCCTAAGTGTGAGTTCTTTACAGCCAAACTTATTGGTTTTTCAAAGTTCTATTTGACCAATAATCCCCATTTACGCTATTATAATGACCACAGGGTTGAACTTTCACTAACTCTGCTTTTTGGTGGAAATCGGGGGCGTTACACGTTCACCACTGTTCACTATTTTTTTTCTACTTTTATTATTTTTTGGTATTTCAAAATTCTGTTGGACCAGTCATCTCCATTTACGTTATTATAACGATTGCAGGTGGAACTTCCACCAGATCTGCATTTTTGAGGAAATGCAGGGCGCATGGTTTGCCACTTTTGACCAGTTCTGTTTGACCAGTTATCCCCATTTACACTACTATATCGATTACACGTGGAACTTCCGCCAAATATGCATTCTTGTATGCGTTCTATGGTAAAATAAACTGCTTATTACAATGCTCCAATGCCGTAATATAGGATATAACAACTGAATCCGGTTACAGCGTGCACCCAAAATGCGAGCTGCCGCCGGCTCTCCGCACGACAGCATGCGCATCAAGAGGCGATGCGCCTCACACCCCTTTTACCCCTCAGAAAATGAGTCGACTGCACCACTTACTAGGAAGCAAGAGGAGGAGGAGAGCAGTTTTCCTTCCGAACACCCCTCCCGGCGTCACCGCTTTGGCACCGTCCCTGCGCCCACTCGCGAGCTCACATGTTCGCCTATTGTTGCGTCACGTGCACACCACTTCGAATTTGACTGGGTGCCTCCTCAACTGCCGATGTTCTTCCGCAAAAGTGACATCAGGGCCAATGCTTTGGAAACGTCCGAGTGCCTCATTGAAGAAGTGATCGTTGCACGGATACGTGGCAGTGACAACTCTGATGACGTGGTTGCGCAGCTTACTCAGGTAGTGTCTTCGCAGGAGGCCCAACGCGTGACACAGTCCCTGAAGGACTTCGTTTCCGCCAAGGACCTTTCGCTCAGCTAAAGATGTGCGACAGCTTCGCGTGAAGCAAACAAAGCTGACCGAATATGGCATCTTTTGTGCAAATTAGTAGTAGCACGACCTTGCTTGCATGCAAATAAAATGTTTTGATCTCTGAATTGTCTTTTTTTTAGCTCAACCTGCTTATAACAATTATTGGTTATAACGATAGAATTTCCTTAGCACTTGAATATTGTGTAAAGTAGACTAGACTGTAGTGGCTCCTCTTTTCCTTACTGCAAAAAGAACGGTGGTTCAGAGTTCTCAACATTTTGCTAAGTGATTAAGGGGGGACACTGGTCTTGAGGACCGAAAATTTGCCAAAAAATCAATTTTCTGTATTAATTTTATTTGCAGTCTACAGGTCCCAAAGAATGTACCTGCAAAATATCATAGCTGTATCATAAGTATTCACAAAGCTGTCTCCCTTTGAAGTCGCCTAAATGACCATTTTTGCCTATGTTTGCAAACTTAGTGCCCTGTTTTCTCAGAACCAATTTTTTTTCCCACATGGTCAGCTGTCGGGTACAATATCTTGGGATGTACTGGTTCAATTTACATCATTTTGGCTGAATTTGAAAGCTTATGAACTGAACAATGCAATAAAACCCCAAAAGTACAGGATTTCTTTTTGCTGGCACAAGATTTTATGCAGTTAGTTTTACAGAAACATTGTAAATTGATGACCTGACATTTCTAAATTTTACAGCGTTTGCAGAAACCATGCTAAAATTACTGCGGTGGTATAGTTGCACTCCCTGGTCCTTCTAGAGCACAAAGGGATAAAAGCTATTTGAGTATTTCATAGGTACATAATGGAAAAATTGCCCGAAACGGAGTGACATAACATGTTGCACAACTCTAAACTTACACCCGATAGACTAAAACTGACTGCATATTTGTGCTGAGGATGTTGAAATACACTCAATGTGTAAATCTCAAGTACATAGGTCAAAAAATAACAAAAATGTCCTCAAGACCAGTGTCCCCCCTTAAATTTTTTTCACAATGTTCACAAGTGTCACCAAAAAAATTGTCGCACATCAAAAGTTACCAATCAGTACTCACAGCACTTGGGCTTATAGAGCAGTCTTCTCACATTTTTTCTTTAAATGCATGCATATTACCTCATTATGCAGGTTTCCAGAAAGCACAGGGAAAGCATTTTTTAACCCTTAGTTACTGCCACTGTTTCAGTACCGCTCTGACAGCAACCTCTTAATCACTGCACTAAATTTGGTGCACGCCAAACTGATCGGCGGAATTCTCCCTTTTAGAAGAACACTAAAGGTGCAAGGCACACACAGGAAGGGGACGGCTGTTTTGCGGAGACCAAACCAACAGACCGATCCCCCAGTGCCTACTGTAGACAGGTGCCATTAACATTATCCTCAAGCCCACCAGCTATGAGAAGATTGAACGATGATACTCACGTCCACTTGCGTCAGAACGTCAATGAAGCCGCACGCGTGGTTAGATGAGCAGCAGAGCGCCTTGAGGACGCCAAGCCACTCAGCGCTGAGCAAACTACAGCTGGCCGTGAGCTCAGCACACAGAAGGGAGATGTCATTCAGCCTGCAATAAGAGGGAGGAGAGCAGTTGTACACAAAATGCTGATGGCAGGGCAACTCCTGATGCTTATCTAGGTGGCTGCCTCAACCACTCTGTTGACACTCTTTGAATTCTTTATTACTTTTTTCAAAGGACAGCAGTGTGCACGTCTCTCATGTTGAGCAATACTACGATGTCGGCAATGGTCCTAAAACAAGGTGTGCCGGCATGTTTGCCAGCTCGAAGCATTTTAAGTAGGAGCACCCAAACATCTGAAATTTCAAATATGGGTCAAATACGATTTTCACTCAATTAAAAAAAATGACATTTAGTACTTTTGAATGTTGCCGAATATATTTGCAAGCGTTACAAACATTCAGGCTTGTACAGTCGAAAGCTCGTTAATTTAAGCTTCAGTAATCTAAATTTGTGGATAATTCAAACTGCGAAGTTCAGGATATAATGAACCGAGGCTGCGTGGTGCTCAGGATCATTATAAACGGGCTTAACTGTAGTACCTATTACCATTTACTAATTACAGTGTAGACCGCTTATAACGTATGTCTCAGGAGCCGCAAAAATCCGCACTATAAACAAAACGTCCGAATCCAATCTGCCTTTCAATCATTCTTTGTTTATCATCCCTCAATTGAATGGCTCTTAAACATAGCGGCACCATCTTTATTTCTTTTTTTTTGTTTTTTTTTCCACATCAGACGCTATTGCAGGGTTTACAAGCTGCTGCACGGTCTAACAAACCGCGAGCGCGGGTTGTTTATGTTGGTGTTTTTCTATAAACGGATGCCACCGGACAGTGCGATAAAAGCGCAAACGGAGTTTTCCTTTTTTATTATGTATTTATTTTTATTTTTATTTTTTGCCCCAACTCGTGTTCGCCATGCCAAATGCGGTTGCCTATCAGCACAGCGTACAGATAGGGAGAACCTTCAGCGTCGCCGCTCGCTACCTCCAGATGTTTGAAAAGGAAAAGGGCCGTTGCTTATCCGCACATCGTTATACTAGAAACAACTCACCGCACGAGAAGGAGGAGGGGGAATGGGGAAAGAGGAAGGGCTTGCTGTCTTCCGAGGTGGGTCAGGCAAGGACAGTTGTGGTTCCCACGTGCGTGCAAAGGGAACACGCGAACTAAGGGGTGCCTTTTTTTTTCCTACGTCGAAGTTAGAGGAGAGCAGGGAGCATGCACTGCATGGGATGGCCAGTTCCAGCTTTTTTATTCTTTCTCACGAATCTAAAACGATGCCCCAGCTGTGCCAGTCGATCAGCAGACTCGCCAAAAAACCGCACCATAAACGGTATTGCGCTTCGGGCAACCGCATTATAGGCAGTAAGCTCATGCACTGACTTCTATGGAAGGCCTACCAATGCCCAGGAAAACCCGCATTATATCCGGTCTCGCACTATAAGCGGTTACGTTATAAATGGTCTACACTGTACCATGATACTAATTATACCATGGTGCTGGGACAAAACAAACGTACCCTTTTAGAGGGTGGAACACCACTGTCACATAAGGTTTACCCCATACACATACTGTATTCACTCGAACCTAGGCCGATACTTTTTTTTAACAGAAGTTGGGGGTCGGCTTAGATAAGAGGATGCGGCTTTCCTGCCACTGCTAGACACTCAATGCCATCTCGCGACCGCAGCATTGCAGATGGCAGGTTTTCAATGGGTTTTCAGAACTCTATGGTTTTCAGGTTCCATTTTGCTTGTTTGAACGCTGTGAACCATACGTTGCGAACCCAGCTCTGAGCGTTCTGCGATTTCTTGCGTATGTCATCGCGTGACCTCACGAAGCACCCGTGTTCCTGCACAATGGCGTGCACGAAGCGGTGTTACTACACCACGGCTTTCAAGCAGGAGGTAGTCTTGGAGGCCGAGAGAACTTCAAAGCTCCAAGCACAGCGCGACTTCAGAGTCAATGAGAAGAACAAGCACCGATGGTGGACGAGGCGGAACAAACTTTTCAACTGCGCCGCCAAGCGAATGGCCTTCACAGGATGCAAGAAAGATCTACACCACGAGGTGGAGAAGGAAGTCGCCGACTTTACCCAGCAGCAAAGAGAGGGTGGAATGCCTGTGATGACGGAGATGACATAGGCAAAGGCGAGCGAGATCGCAAACATTCGAGGCATCGTGGGGGCTCAGTTCAAGGCCAGCAGGGGCTGGGTTAAGTGTCGCTTATTTAGTGATGCTAAGCTGGGTCACTCGTTTTATGAAGCGGCTCCGGTTGAGCCTGCGAGTGAGAATTGAACATGCTGTGACAAGCACCGCAAAAAATAAAGTGCACGAGTAAATACAGTAGGTATACACCAGCGCATACATGAATGAGTGCTCTTGCAAAAATACTGGTAAGTAGCTAAAACATTATTTTGTTCAAAATTGGCTGTCTGTTAGCACACTGTAGAGTGAATGGCCTATTCTAGTGTCGCTAAATACAGTGGAACTCCATTCACACGTTTTTCACCAGACCGGGAAAACAAAACGTAACAACCAGGAAAACGCAGCAACGAGGAAACCTTCAAAAATGAACGAAAACAGTGTAGCTTTGACTTGCAACCACGCATTTCTGCAACTTTGGCTTTAAAGCCTTGAAAAACTCGATAATGTAGGATAGCTGCTTTTTGCGATCGCTGAAAAACACCACTTGTGGCAATAAAAGGTCCCTAGCGATGTCAACTCTCTTCGACGCTGGCTGCTTGTATACTGCGTTTAGTGCGTCAAGCTTTCCTGAAGAGAAATAGCTTCCCGTTTTCGCGACACTATCAAGGCACGACAATGCTCGCGGTTGCAAGTCCAACGGTGTTCTCAAAGCTTGAAGCGCACGATGACGATGACGACAGCGTGTGCTATTCTTGCTACAGCAAACATGCTATAGCAAGCACGCTATAGCAAACATGCACTTCCAGCATTACGAAGTGAAACTTCCGTTGTAAGAGCAGTAATGATGGTGATAGCATAGAGTAACATAGGGCCATCTAGTGGTGACGAATCACACCCGCGTGCGGCTTCATGCAGTCAGTTCCGTAGCCAAGCCCGGCCAAGGATCGTCAAACGTCAAAATGTCACCCGGGCGGCTTCAGAGTGTCAGATTGCGACGCATAATCCGGGAACGTACTCTGAGCCACAACGTAACAGTGAGGATTTTACCGTACTTACCCGATTCTAACGCGCACATTTTTTCCGGAAAAATAGGCCAAAAAGCGCATGTGTGTTAGAATCGGATATGAAACCAAAACTGCCGAAACAGCGGAAATTTCGTCCCACCTATCACTATCGCCAAAGCTTTTAGCAACGATTTTTCGGATGCAGGAAGCCTAGGCACCTAGGCTTTTCTATCGGCATTCACACAAATCGTCAAATCGTTCGACTTGCGTGCTTGATAAATGCAATGGCAGCAGCGGCAACGAAGGTGCGCCGCTTCTGCGAGTGGCTAACGAGCGGCTCCCACGCGTTCACAATGAGCGGTCGGCTGAAGCGTGCACCTCTGGAGAAGCTCGCGGGATGGGCGTGCAGGGCGTGGGCCACGATCCCATCAACCATGGTTGAACGTTTTGACAGCACCCAGAACGAGGTGATGTGGTCAGCGGAAAGCGACAAGGAGCTCTCGGAGAGCGCCGAGGAGTGAGATGAGTGAGATTACTCCGGGAAATAAATCACCCATTTCTCTCGCATTCGTTTTTCGTGGTCACAAAGTTCCGTGCGCGTTACAATCGAAGAGGCAAGTTTTTTCGTTTTTTCCCCCCCCCTGTAAAATCAGGTACGCGTTAGAATCGGGGGTGCGTTAGAATCGGGTAAGTACAGTAATACATGGGACTCTATGCGAGCTACGCCGGGACTAGACAAAAACAATGTAGCAGCCGGGAAAACGCAGCACTGAGGAACGTAAGAGCGGGGTTCTACTGTAGTAGCTTATTTGGTGCCTCCAGCCTACACTTCCCACTAGAAGAACAGAAAGGCATCTCACGCTATCTTTGCTGGCCCACATAGACTGCCCACCATTACCCCGCGTCGTACAAAGCATAGAAGCACGTTACTTCTAGAAACTCACAGAAGCAGCACATCTTTGTTTCTCCCCAGGGCACACTCACCTGTCTGCATCCTGGGCCACAGAGATGCTCTGGACAGCATTACAAACAAAGCTGTACCGGTAAGCAGGGTTATCACTGAGTTGCTTGATTTGTTGGGGATCCACTCTGACCCTGGAGGAAGGAAAAATAAACGTTCACGCAACACAAGAGCATGTCACCAGGGAGAGACTGCACTTAACAGATCATTGGACATTAAAGATTTACTTTTGAGCTTGCACAATCGCGACTTCTTGACAAGACTCCTGATCTGTGGACTAAGTTGTAGCAGCAAGATTTCTTTTATTAACTGACAGCCTTGGTGACAATTTTGTTAAACTTGTTCACTCACCTTACCCACCTGAAACACAAACAGCACTTGGCATCACCTGGAACTATATCTCACGCATCAGCAGGACCCACACATTTAAAAATGAATTCTGCCAGATATTTTGAACTTCTCAAGTGGAACAGAATGCACGGAAGAATTTTATTCTAACAAAATGTTCGTTAAATGCGACAGGTGTGTTTGGCCTGGTTTAGTTGCTCCCAGTGAATTCACGTAATCACACAAAAGTGGATTACTGCATGAAGCTATTAAGTGTTACACACTTAATGCTGTATCGTTCTGTGTATGGCAGTCATACACAGTAATTACACGTAACTTTCCTACTGACTTTTACACCCTGTATTTGTATGCTTTGTTTCATTCCGTTCCCCAATCCTTGACCTCAGGATCCCCTAGTGCAGTGGTTCTCAGCCATGACTGCCCCGGGGACCCCTTTTGGGCTTGCGATAGTGATGGGGGACCCCACGATGGAGCGTATGTTGATCTGTGCCATAATGTCAAACAATTTGTACTTGAATCTGTAAGTCTTCTAGACACCTATATGCTGCCTTTTGTGGGTTTCTTTTCTTTGTCTTTCATAGCTGGCGTGTTGGACAAAATGCAGATGTCAAAATATGTGCCACGCGGAGAAGCTAAATGTACATTTAATCCGGCGGATCCACCTTTTTGCTTTGCAAGCAAATGCTGACAAAATCGAGAGAAAAATGGCGGGTGAAACGTTTGGCGGGAAGCTTTGCGGACCCCTGAAATGCTATCGCAGACCCCCTGGGGTCCGCGGAGCCCCATTTGAGAACCACTGCCTTAGTGCACCAAGCTGAAGATTCCAGACTACATGTGGGTAGCCTTTACCACTGCAATAATATAGACTGCATGCCAACTCTCAGTTTCATCAGAATGTCCACAAAAAAAAAAAAAAAAGAGAGGAGCTTGGCCAAGGAGCAAGAATATATACAGTAGGCGAAACGGCCCATTTCGGCAAGTGCGAGCGAGCAACCAGATAATGTCAGAATGAAAACCAACGCAGACTACAAAGCATCGTAGCTGCAACGGCGAAGGAGAGGGTAGCGGCACCTGATGGACGACATGATAGCAGCTACAATTCATTCTGTGGCTGCACAGTGAAATGCCAATCACGAAGGCCACAAATTTTCTTCGTCCGCGATAGGTGCCGGTAGCTTCACCTAGGCCAAGCACTTGTGACGTTATCTGGCCATCCTAGGAAGCGACGTTTCCTCTCCTGTCTTGTGCTTACTTCATGGGCTTGACTAGGTTTCACCGCTCTTGTAGGCCCACCTGACCAGTGTTAGGCAAGTTTTTTTCAAATTCTTTCCATTTCTCGAAGCCGCAAAAGTAGAACTCCAAGCTATTAGTGATGGCCACACTACACTTACGTTTCATATAATATGGCCACAAAATACGAGCATTAAAATAACTAGAAACTGTAAAATGTTTCTTACTGCATGAAATGTTTTTACAGGGTGTTACGGCGAGTATTGCAACACTTACACTTTTTTTCCTGAGCAAACCACTGCTCGGTTTGCGCTCGAACTATAGCGAAGGTCGCATTTTGTGTTCTATTTTGTTTGACACTGGGAACAACAACGGTACTTACCTGTTAACTTTGAAAAAAAAAATATAAACAATTTTCGCCCATAAAAAAATGCCGACCGATTTGGACATGCGAACCAGTGCAAGCTGATCTTGGAACGACGGCGCCACCTGGGGTATGCAGAGCGAAACGGAAAATGTGGATTTACGCCCCTTCCCCGGCAGGAAGGAGCCAAATGGAGTAGCAGACGATCAGAAAATGTGAAATCAGATGAGAAAACAAATCCAACGTTTAATGGCGACGATGAACTGTGGGAGTATTTTATTATGATTGGTATCAGCTGTTATGCAACTACAGTTAAACCCCTTTATAAGAGACACGTACCGGGGAGCAGTTTCTGTCTCTTATACGAGATGTCTCTTATAAGCAGGGAACCATGTTTTCACTTACTAATCAGACCCTAGTTCAATATGGGCACCGTATGACTAAAATAAGCTCAAAAGAACGCTACAGCATGTTTCAAAAGATTCATTCTAATTAATGTTTGGCCCCAGAATTTATGAAACTTTGTTTGCTTCATGACTGTATTTACACTGTTTTTTACAACCGATTCTACAAGCTTTTTTTCCTTTCACTGTTTGTGGAAGATCAATCGTAGATGTTGAGTTCACAAGCCTGATGAATAGCCAGAGCGCACAGCTTCTTCCGCTGTGTGCTCAGGCTATTCATTACGCTTGCAGGACTCAACATCTGCAGTGCTTCTTGATTGGGAGCTACGCGAGTGGGAGAGCCCGCATGTGCGATCGCGCTCCATCCAATGGATGGCAGTAAGCTTCAACCACTTCTGTCAGTTGCATTTCCATTGGCAGGGCTTCTCATTGTCATTTCATAGCTGACTGAACCACTTTGTGTTTGCTGAAGTTATAATAAATAGCGACTGCAGGTGTCTGTCATCCACCTGTGTTTCCACAATGGAAGCAACTGCAATTAGTGACTGGTGGCACTGCATCTGAAGTTAAAATGTCTGTTACAAGTGAGATTATTGATTAAACTTCAAGGATGACTTGTCCCTTATAACCAATCTTCTACATCCAATGTATGTTATAAAAGAGGTCGATTTAATGGGAGAGATAGGGCAGCCAACCATGTGGGTGAATAGTGTCTCTTATACCCATTTGTCTCTTACATCAGTGTCTCTTATAACGAGGTTCACCTGTATTCGTGATCATCGTAACCTAGGAATAAAAGAGATTTTCTGATCGCCTGCTACCTCACTTAGCTCCTTCCTACCGTGAATCCTCATCGTTCGTTTCACTCTGCCTACCCCAGGTAGCGCTGGCGTTCAAAGATCAGCTTACACTGAATCACACATCCAAATCGGCTGCCATTTTCTCATAGGCGAAAATTGTTTTTACTTATTTTCAGAGTAAACAGGTTAACTAGCGTTGTTGTTTGGTGTCCAACAAACTAGACTACAAAATGTGACCTTTGTGTGAAGTTTGGGCACGAACCGAGCAGAAGTTAGCTCAGGAAAAAGAATTAGTGTTCCAATTATCGTCTTAACACTCTGTATAATAAAAGATTTAATAAGAAAGAAGCTGTGAAAGAATTTAAAAGAAACGTATGTAGAAATAAAGATATTCCATCTGTCAATTAAAGGTTTGTGTATAAGAAGGTCAACGTGGAGAAATGATAGTGAGTTTACACGTGGTCAGTTATAGCATGCCTCAGCAGGACAGAAAAGATCACATGTTTCATATTCACTTACCTGGGGTTATTCACGCACTCAATCATGTACGAAGTGTTCCACAGCAAATTGAGAGCAGATGGCGTTTGGGAAGCATACAGCGTCTGCTTGACCTTGGAGTAGAAAGAGCCGAAGATTTCCGAGTGCTTTGACTGCAAAGTACAAGAAGAGCAAAGTGGCCCCACAGCACGCAATAAAAAAAGAAAGGGCAAACTTAATAAATCTCAGTAAAGGTCAAGCGGAAGAGGGAAAAGAGTGTCTTATTGTAGTAGACTCACCTTGAGGTAGTAACACGAAGAATACAGGTCATGAAGGTAGCACAAAATACATCGTTCTGCAGAGCTGCACTCCGCAGGGTTGGCAACATTCTTCACCAATTTGCATAAGCTGAAGGAGAAAAAAATTGAAACTAAGCAATCTTAGTATTAAAAAAGGAAATTAACAAAGAAGTCGGGAAGGTAGCAACTGCATCAGCCAAGGATCTCACGCAAAACCAAGCTACCTTAAAGGGGCCAGGCAGACAAAACACAAGTTTGGTTCATTCGAAAGACTGCCTCGTTAGAATCATACTGACACCACTTATAACGCACACTTCGCTCAAATAAGCTATATAATTAGGTAAAAAGGTAATGGCCATGCGACCCACTAGCTCATTTCCCGCAACAGAACCTATGATGTCATATGCCCGGCAGTGCGATTGGCTGAGGCCGCCAAAAGCAAATGCAAATTAGGCAGTGCTTACCTTGCTGAATGAGCTATTTGTGCTTAAATGTAATGCACATTTATTCCACAGCAGTAAGAATGGTGGGGTACACAATGAAAGTTACAAAAATACACAAAAACATTGAAGTATCAGTATACGCACTGCAGTCATTACTGGGCGCACTATGCTTGTTTTAGCTGCCCAGCTGTCCACCGCTTCGAAGTCGTCTTACACGATACTGGCCGATTGGTGTAAGCGACGTTGCCTCACGTGACTCTGTTTGTCGAGCAACCCCATCTTTCACAAAACGATTACTTTCTACCGCAACGAAAACCAGCCCGAAGCAAATACGGTCAAAAACAAAGCAACGGCGGACAATGGTCCACGACTGGCTGTGGCAACGCTATTTGGGAGGACTGACGGTAAACTAGGCTGCAGAGCCTAATGACACACTGGAAGTTTGTTTGAATACCCGTCCTAGTGACTTCCTGGCAAGCATCACCAAAACACACAATTTAGCGGGAGAATAAAAATTTTAACCTAAATTGATTAATTTTTCAGTGAATACGGCATAATTTGTTGCTGGACAAGCGCTGGGGCCACAATAAAACACGAAATCTTTCGAATAAAACAAACTCGTATTTTTTCTGCATGGCCCGTTTAAAGATAAATGAAACACAAGACGAAAGGGGGAAAATAAAAAGATCACCATGAAAGGCAGCTAGCTGAATGCCCTCTAGGGGCATGCATGCATGCGTGACTGCACAAGTGTATGCAGTGATGAACCAAGAGAAGGGTCGAATGCCCAATTGGCCCCGTCTCCCAAATGGCTTCTCAACTAGCACTGCTACACCTACAGTGTGAGGTACCACTCCTCCTAGCCATTTTCTAAAAAATGTCCCAAAGTTCCTTTAGCTGAAGTCAGTCTGGAGCAATGAGTGTGTGTTTTGTATAATCTTTGCTTCCCCTTGGGCTTTTTTCTATTTAAAGTGCATCCCCCCCCTTCCAACATACTGATATAAGCCTCCTCTCCAACTTCAGCAAAAGTATATATAGAAAAAAGCTGTCATGTTACGGTGAATGTGCTTTACATGTAAGCACCTCCCCCCTCCCTATTTTTTTAATCATGAATTTAAAAAAACTAATGCTGGTGTTCGTAGTCTGCAAGATATAGTAGGGTTGACTGCGGCAAAAGAATGCTGCCCTTGGCTTGCACTTAAAGAACATTCAAGACGAGATGGAAATGGGGGGGGGGAACAACCGCGCCTGGCCACAATCATCCACCAACGACCGGTGTGCTCACCTTTCGCACGCTTGTAGCGTGTACTCTTGGCACACAAGAAGGCAGCAGTGGTACCTATAAAACAGGCCTATAATGTACAAGCCTAGAGACGTGGCGTACGTCCCACTCAGGGCGGAGCCCTTCTGGGCCAGCTGGTTCTCCACTTCGACCAGCTCCTTCAGCAGCTGCAGAGATGTATACGGAGACACGTCGTTGGCATACAGGCAAGAACTCTTAAAATTTTAACAGAAAGGGCAGGAGGGACAGACAGAGGAGTCGGTCACTTGGAACATGCTTGTTTTTGGGGACTCGGATGTGCAAGAAACAACATCTGACAACAAACAACCTACCCTCTCTCCAGTCTGTGTTGTAAGTTCATCCCTCAAATCAAGCGCAAATACCAGTGTAGCAGAAGTTGTACAACTGGGCACACCAAGCAAGATTACAGAAGAATAAAAAAAATTAATTTTGTCGGTTTCACACACCAAAGCTACTCCTGGGACGGTATTCTGGAGTTCGTCTGTTTTGAAAACGGCCGTTTCGCATCCGTTTTATTGTGACGTACATCCCGTTGTAGGCTGGCTTTTGGATGATTTTGCGCAACTGTTCTTGCAAATTCATTTTAAACAACTAGACTTATTTTTAAGCTGTCTTTTATGTGTTTATTTGAACATAATTTGAGAAACTAAACGTGATAAGATTTATCGATGATGACGTTAAAATTTTTCACCACAAGGGGATGAATGTCAAAAGATGGCGGCTGCAGCCGGCTGATTCCTGTGGCAATAAAGCCTAAACAATGCTACAGCTGTTCAGCTTTCTCACACTTGGACCACGATTTTTATGTCCATGACAATGACCATGTATCAAGATAATACCCCTGTTACGTATTTTGGAATTGACGCAATTGCGGCATGCTGACGTGAGCTTTTCTTGGGCATTTCTATGGTACTTTCTGCGTGAAAACCTGCCTGGGCGGTTGAGATTTTCGCTTCTTAACTATGCGTCTGCGTCCTGTCAAGTTTATGAACGTTAAGGTGGTATGTGTATTCGTCAAAAACCAATAAATGCTTAATTTTGGTTGTCTGCTCGACAGCTATCAAGCTCGCAGACGATCGTTTATTTCGCTGTGTGATGGAGACGGCGTGGGTGCACCGGCTCTCAAAGGGCTGTGACAGTGATATCGTTTCTTTGTTACTGACTGCGGACTGAAAGCTACTGGTAGCGAAGAAACGAAGGGCTCATATCACTTGGTCCTCGACACTGAGCTCGCGCTGCCACCAGCCAAGTTCGTCTCGCAGCCCGTCACACAGCCACGACACAGTCCTCTTCGAGAGGTAGAATGCTTCTGCCAGCATTTCGAATGGGTCAAGATTATTTCTTGCCCTACTGTTCCGCTGGCCAGCCAAAAACAAGGCGATGACCTATACATTCCTATAGCTTGTACTCATTGGCGAGGCACGCATGCAGGCAACCATGCGAGTGCACCATCACTGGTTACGTTGGGCTCCGCGGGGTGGCGGTACTTGTCTGTGCTAAGCGCATGATTTGTGTTAGATGTTCCAAGCTCTACCCCACCGAATGCAATGTACCGGGTGCGCGAGGTATTTGAGAACAGAACGTTGGTGTCAGGCACAACAGAATATCTCCAGCAAAATCAGACATATTTTCACCAAACTTTGCGAAGTACTTCTATTATGGTTGAATTCCATAACTACTCAATGAATTCGCCATTGGAAGCAATAAGTGATTCGACCCGGCTTCGCAAGCGGCTGCATGCACGAATCTGTTGCTCCTTTGTGATGTTGGCCATTGAGTTAGAAATGGTGGCCCTCAGCCAGTATTTTGTATTATGCGGTCCTTTGTTGGCCCCTCTCTCAACGATGCCCCAGGCATAGTAAAAAAGAGGATTTAAATCTGGAGAGCTAGGAGGCCACAAGTTTGGAGTGACGGGGTCACAGACGTTGTCAGCCGGGCACTATTGGGTGACGCAGGCGGTGTGGGCAAGAGCCGAATCTTGATAAGACATATCATCTTTCTGTTGAAACACTCTCTATCCATAGCTTTACAACGGTAGCAAGCACATCTACGTAACCGGCAGCATTAACGCGGAGTCCTGCAAAAAAGTGTGCCAGCATGCCATCACTCTCATTGCGGACAATGGATAGCACCACCGCCGGAGAAATCAAGGAGTTCTGACGATGTCTGGCCGCTGATTGTGCTTTTTTACTTTTCGCTACACCTGCCACGTCACCGCCACAACACACCACCTCCGTCTGCCCTTTGTAAACGAACAACTTCGCTTCTTTCAGAAAGGTAACAATTTCCAAGTCGCTGTGGTGCGCGTCGAGGGCGATGAGGACTGCATGGCGTTTTATTTCCTGCTTCAACTTGTACACTTCCGTCTCTGAACAAACTACGCAGTATGAAACATAAGGGGTTGACAAATAAAAAGCGGTACACCTAAACATATATGATGAGACTGCTGGTGTCTATGTCAATAAGGACTAGCGTCCTCGAATATCTCGCGTACCCGGTAATGCCTCGAGTCCGATGTGAGTACGATTAATAACATCACTGTTGACATTACCGTTGAGAAGCGGGTTGAAACAGAGCAGAAGACGCACACCGGTGTTTTTTTTTTCTTCGGTGTGCGGGTGCCGTGGCACAATGCCGTGCCATGTCCATGGCCGTTTCTAGAGTTGCCAAGCAAAGAAATTGACAGCTAAACTTTTCCATGAACACCACCTATTAGAACTGCCATAATCATCTCCTCTAAATCGTCCGCTACAAGAAGCCACGATTCAACGCAGTAGCTGCTCCCCCATGCTTGCAGTGTGTCACATAGGGATGTTCACATTTAGCCAATCAGGGCTCACTCAAAACGGGCACTTTTGAAACGGACACAAAACTGACAAAACTTCAGAATACCGCCCCTGGGCTGCGAGGCATGTAGTGGGGGACTACAGATTAATTTGGCTACCTGGGGAATGTATCATGTATAGGAATCTTGACACATGGACACTTTCACGTTTCACTTCCACCGGAAAAATGGCTGCTATGGCTGGGATCAAACCCCTATCCTTGGGCCACTCAAGGCACCGCAGTGGGTAGCGAGCCAAGCCGAGCCGAGAAGAAGCCACTGTCCTTCCTCCTCACCTGCAGGCCGAACTCGATGAGGCCGTGCATGTTGAAGGAGAGCTCCATGAGGTCGAAGAGGAAGGCAATGTAGTCCACCAGGGGCAGGTGGTTGGAGGAGCCCGCCGCAAAGCCGCCCAGCATCTCCAGCACCGAGGCCACGCACGTCTGCGCCACCACGTGCTGGTCGAAGAAGGACAGCGACTGGAAGCGCGCCGTCACTGCCTCAAAGTTGAAGCCATCCCGCGCATGCCGCTTCACCTGCGAGGAACCACCCACAGGGCTTCATGTGGCACTTCATCGAGAACTATCAAGCTGGCAGCGGCCAAAAGCCGTCACTTCTAACAAACTTGCTGCAACAAGGATTATAAGTGTAGCATCAGAAAATATTTACCGCATGCCATGGGGTGCTCAAGACTTCAATTCAAACCTCCTGGATTCAAGCCAGCTAGGCATGCTGATACCTTTACAGATGGCTACATTTTCGTGTTGATTCAATCAAACGGGGGCTTGCAAAGCCACCGATGCAGCGTATGTCGTGCCCTGGGATAGCTCAATCTGACACCTGTCTACAGCAGCGCGAGTAAGGTAGGTGCAAACGTCGGTCATCTCGGTCTTTCCAAAGTCGACATTTTTCTGACTGCATCCTTCGCCACCTCCAGAGGGGAACTCTGACGACGTTCGTCAGCTCGCCGTCCCACCAGACACGGCAACCGTACCTTTCCCCCGTCGGCGATGTCCATGGAGGCCTTCTTGGCGAAGAGCTTGAGCAGCTCCTTGGTGACCTTGCGCAGGGCGTGGCGCGCCTCGTCGCGGATCTTGCCCACCCCGTAGAGCAGGATGTGTCGCTGGTTGCAGTCGTGCGACCACAGGCCCCCTTCCTCCTGGGGCAGCGGAAAGTGCGTCGTGTACTGCAGGTGGCGCAGGGGCCAGTTGGGGCTGCTCCGGGGGGCGTTCCCCCGGCCCCCTCCACCCGCTCCGCCCGAGGTAGAGGGGGCGCCGCCTCCTCCCCCGCCACTCCCGCCCACGGACCCTCCCCCACCGCCGCCGCCGGGAGTCTCGGCCAGAGGCGTGGTGGGACCCTGCAGCGAGCCCCCTTCCTCCTTGTCCGAACCAACAGAGTCTGCAGTGGGGGGGGGGGGGGGGGGGGATGAAGCAAGGCACCGGGGGGTTACCGCCAGGCACGTAACACTTGCGTAGATCTTACAACAAAAGCAAAACACGGGAGGCTAATGTCAATATCGCTGTCAGCGGGACACATGCCGGGAATGGCTTTGCAGCAAGGCCAACTTTCTGGTGAAAGCCAACTTTGAAGCAAAGCCAGCGATTCCCGATAATTGATGCAAATGACGATATAGCCTGCATCTTCCCACGCATCTATGCCCAATGTAAGCTTGTTCATCGTGTGAGCCCACTGAGTTGCGCAAGAGGCTTTAACGGCAGACATGAAAACGCAGCCAGAGGTGGCATCTATCTCCGGGTGTCACCACCGGGAGCAACATCAATAAATGCAATGTAACCAGACCAGCTGCTGCATAGCTTCCAGATGCACGAAGCCAAAGATGAGGACGAAACCTATATCACCACCCGCGACATAACTACACTGTGGTGAAGCAACAGTGATGGGTGAGGATACAGGGGACCCCGTGTCCAAAAACGAAGAGAATAGCAGAGCAGGGGAGGCCCCCACATTGCATGCGGATTGCATTGCTTTGCATCTATTAAACGACCAATGGTGCACAACTTTTGCAGTTGACAATATTCTTTTGTTGTTGTTGGCAACTATGCGCAACTGGAAACTGTGTGCACAGCAAATTAGCCACTATGTCAGCATGCTAAGCGCTTGAAAAGTGTAAAAACGAAATGAGTCAGTTCAACACAAGCAGGAGCGTGTGAAGAGAACAGGGTCAACCATAAGCGAAGCTTTGTTAATGAACAGCTTTGTGCCCCAAAATCAGAGGTCTCGTGGCCAACCTTACCTGGCTGATCACTCATGTTCTGCTGGCCTTCCTTGATGCGCTGCAAGATGTTGTCCAGGTCGGCATCTAGTCCAGCGTCATCCATATCCATCTGAACACCCCAACCAACCTGCAAGCAGGAGAGGATGCACCGAGTCCACCTTGGGGGTCACCCATCCAGACCAACACGTCCACACTTGCTGGCAAAAGGTGGAAGTCAAAGCGCCTGCCTACGAAAATTTCAACAGAGCTGCTAGACTGCTGAATTCAAGAAAATTAAGGATGTGTAGCCAAGCCAAGCAGTGAAATTTATCCGGATCACACATGGTTCCCATCTGCAGTATCATGTATTTGACTTTGCAATAGCTTTCTTTGTCGAACATAGTTTAAAAAGGAAAAATACCTCTTGCACTTAACAAGCGCCCCTGCTTTTATTTGGCCTTTTAAGGCTTTATTTGGCAACACTACTTTACGCTGACAAAGAGGTTGAGGTTTTTGTACATCAGCAGATGTTTTCCCCAAACAACAACAAAGTTACCACCACAATGAGCTTTTCCTCACAACAATCAGTTCTGTAACAGTAGAGCTGGCGGTATGTGTGCCCGCGTATCTACACACGCACGCCTACACGCATACCCAAAGAAACCCAGGCTGCCCACCTCATGCTTGACGGCCCCAGGCTCGAACATGTGCAGGGAGTCTGCTTGCCGGCTGGGCTCCCCAAGGCCCCCAATGCCCAAATCCCCCAGGCCCAGGCCCATGGAAATGCCAGCCGGGTTGCCGCTGTTGCTGCCACTACCATGGCTGGGCGAAGGGCCCAGGCTAGGGTCGAGGAAGCCCGTGAGCGAGGGCTCGGGGGACGACGCACGAGGGCCACCCACGGAACCCACCATCCCTCCGGGTGTGCCACTTGCCACCCCGCCACCACCGCCGGCCATAGCGGCGGCCGCCGACATGGCGCCGGGCAGCCCGGTGGTGGCACTGCTCAGGCCCGGTGGGTGGCTGGCGAAGTAGCCACGGGAGATGAGCGTGCACATGTAGGCGTCGTGCGAGAACACGTCGCAGTGGATAAGCTCGGCAAACAGCAGGACCAGGTTGGCAAACGCCGTCCGGTTTTCGGGCGACGGCTTATCGTCTGCGTGCGACCAGTGAAGAGGGGAAGGGAGCGGTTAGCCATGCAGCGCCCGAGGAATGCAGATAAACAGGGCACGAAGCCAAGCCACAGCAAAGAGTGATGTTGGCTGATACTGAGAACCAGCTGGGCTTGTTGGTTATACGTGATAAAGGTTCACACCGCACAACAACAGGGACGAAAAGGTAGAACAGAACGACACAAATGCTTGTGTCGTTCCATTCTACATTTTCATCCTTGCTCTGAAAACATTGTGAAAGACAGGAAGGTGTGCGCAGAGAAGCAGACACCCACACCAAGCAGCAGTTTCCTTGTCTGCATTTTGGTGTACAATTGGCAGGCTACAATTTACAACTTACAACAAGTCTACGATTTATTGTAAACGTGCGCACATATTCAAAACTTCACGAGTAGTCTGCTATTTGATTCAATTTGCAGTGCACTGTTATTCAAAGAATTCAAGTTTTTGTAATATCCTAAATAACAAAACGATGACGGTATAAATGTCAGCTTTATCGCTATACTCGGGAACAAGTTAAGAACGGCAACAGCTCATGTATGGTATCCCTACGCCTAAGCGGTGGACCTAGCTATGTTATGATTGTTATGAATGCATGATATCGTCTCCCTTTTCTCACGTAGTTTGTTTGTTGTCGCTGCAGTAGTTTATAAGCATATTAAGCCCAAAAAATAGCGCGAGCGACTCGTGCCATGTTCAAAATATTCCCAGTAATGCCCTACTTGCGTCGTGCGGAGTAACATCCGGCTGCGATGATAAAGCGCAGAGGCAACTTCCGTCGCCGTTCTTAAGTTGTACCCGAAAATAGATGTCCCTGCTTTCAAGCTTCCCTGCAGTGTGCACGCTTTGATTGGCTTTTCTGTACAACGCTGCAGCTGTGCAATAAGAACCCACCACGCACGCACACCTTGCATAAAACAAGTGCATGCTGGCAAAGGGGCCCGGCAGATGAAGTGAAATGCTGCTCGCAGAAAAACTAAAAATACCGAAAAAAGGGTACTTTTGTTGATTGGGACTAGTCAGCAACAACAATGAGCAACGATGTTGTCTATATTTGCAAAAAGATTACTGGTCATAACAGCCACTGATACCTACCTCACAAGCACCTCCTCTCACCATCTCAGGGTCGCTCACTGCCTCGCTAACTGTTCTTTGCGTATTCAAATTATGTTGGGGAACTTGCACTTCTTCACAACAATGAACGACAAGTTGTTTGCACCCTCATTTCGCCATCTTTTAGTTCCAGTGCCTTATGCCATTTTTTCTTCTTAGTAAATGTACACATACAGTCCTGACCGCCCAGATTACCCATTTTCTCGCCTTTGTTTTATTGTTTTTTTTACATATACTCTATGCACACCACCGCAAGGTAAACAACCAAGTAACACATCCCCAGACCAAGATCCACTGAAGCACTGAAGGAAGATGAAACAGTCCACTCAATCAACACAACAAAAAAAAAGGAAAAAAATGCAAACAGGGCCTACCCAAGACGGGGGCCTCCATATCAAGGAAGTTGACCAACAGGTTCTGGAATATGGGCAATCCCGTGGGTGCCATCCCAGAGTCCTGAGAGTCCTTCTCATCCACCAGGTCGGCATCGTTGTATTTCTGAAGAACAGGAGTGCATGATTTATACGACGCAATGCACCCCCTTGTAGTGCACATTACACTAACATATGGACACTGCAACGAGCATACGGGACCTGGAGTGCACCAACTTCTTTTTTTTAAGCAGTGGCACATGGTCATTCAGTTCCCCATTTTCCCAGTTACAAAGCAGATACTAACAAATAAGAAGCCAGATTTACAAAATACAGTTCATTATTGTTACAATTCCCACTACACACATGCAATGGCAAGCCGCACAGGGTGCCTTGACGAGGATGTGATTTGCATATGTAATGAGAGGCAACCAAAGGTAAAGTATCTAAGCAATGTGCCAAAGTAGCAGGCACCTGAATTATGTACCAGCATCAATGAAACCAAGACCTTCATATATCATATTTGCTCTAGCAAAGTAACGGGTGCCTGAATGTAGCAGCCTTAAAACGAAACCAAGACCTCAATGTATACCATATTAACTCGATTGCAATGCTTTTTTTTTTCTAATTTTTGCTACATGAAGTCAACTCTCGCGTTACAATCGAATACCGAAATTCAAATTGCCTTGACAGTGCAATTCTCATCAACGGCTACAGTTTTGGCCATTGCATGATCTATGTTGGTAACATGTGCCCGAGCCATTTGGATCCACTTACAAGCCAACACCGGCTGTCTTTGTTTTCTTGTTGTTGTTGTTTTCTGTGGTGATAGCGACAGCATTGACGGTGTGCGCAGTACTTTGGTTTTGTTCTTGCGCCGTAGTGTGTGGAGGCCTTGGTGGTTTTCGTCGTCCCCAGGTGTTTCGACTCCTCTGCGGCTCTCCTTGCGATGGCAACGTGTCGCGCTCTGTACAACGCCAATTTTACGAGACGTGCTATTTTGATGGCTGAAGAAAGAGACAATTCAGCTGTTGCCTGAAGACTCGACTTTAATGAATCAACCATCTCAGGATGGAGGCTCCAGCGGGAGCGCTTCCGTGGGCCTCTCCACGGCCGCCACCTTTAAATGGAGAAGCGTGTTGCTGATTTCGTCACAGAACAGTGCAACCACCTCACGGCAGTCCGTGTTCAATTGACACAGCTCAAAGCAAGCGATGTCGCTCGACAGATAGCCATCATGCGAACGAAGTTCAAAGCGCTACAGGTGGGCATCTAGTCACAGTGTTTGAAAAATAAACGTGCTTTCTTATGCTTCCACTGGTTCCGCCTTGGCGGGTCTTCTTTTTTTAGATGCGACGGCATCTCATTCACTCGATTGATTGTGGGGTTTAACGCGCCGACGCAACTCGGGCGATGAGGCGCGCCGTAGTGGAGGGCTCCGGATTAATTTTGACCACCTGGGGATCTTTATCGTGCGCCGAAATCTCGTACACACGGGCGTTTTTGCCTTTCGCCTCCATCAGAAAAGCGGCCGCCGCGGCCGGGAATCGAACCCGCGACCTCGTGCTCAGCAGCGCAACGCCTTAGCCACTGAGCCACCGCGGCGGGTCATCTCATTCACTCGCCTAGTCCTTCCATACGGCGTTGTCGTTGTCCGTCCACACCCCTCCCCCATTCTCCTCGCCGCGCGAGCTGCGCTCTCCGCCGCTCACCCCCTCTCCTCTCCGATAGCGAACACTCTCTCACGAGGGGCATTGGATTGGATTCGATTGGATTGGCTTGGATTGGATTAAAGTGGATTGTGTTGGATTGTGTTGCGTCATAGCCGCAGCAGGGGGTTCACGGCACGTTTCATGCGATGGGAGAATCAACCTAACGGAAACAACAACGGAATCCCCTATGCGTCGCATCTACACAAGGGTTCCCGCGAGGGGAGGTGGGAGTAATTTTTCTTTTTTGCTTGATGCGACAAAAAAGTCACCCCTCGCGTTCCTTTTGCAACTTTTATTTTGTCTTTCTGGGTGTAGTGAAAAGTCACCCCTCGCGTTACAATCACGGTCGCATTAGAAGCAAGTAAATACGGTACAGGATGTGTGCTGCCCTTTGAAACAAAAGCTGTAGTGGCAGCGGTGTCAGTGGCAGCTGTAGCCAGACTATTTTTAAAGTGTGCATAACAGGAGGAGCTATGCACACAATAAAAAATCCGAAACTCAGCAAAACAAACCCAGGAAGAAAAGCATCACTTTGCACTAAGCCACAGCTCACAACAGCTCCCATTTCGGCAGCGAAAGTGCAGCGTGCTCATAGACCTACTTCACAGCACGCCAAATTCCAGGCAAAACAATGGTGGCAATTTCCTCATGACCACTGCAGTGCAATCGTCCTACCTCGATGCTGAGCTCGTTCTGCCGCTTCTCGAGCAGGCGGGCCACCACGAGCGCCCGGTGCTCGCCGCTGCGCTTGGTCGTCACCGCCCACTCGCACAGGAGCCGCACGATGGGCTCGTCCTGTGGAGGGGGTGCCGCGGCCAGCTGACTGCCGGGGCCCCCCGCTGCCCCTCCGTCCCCGCCGGCTGCCGCTCCTCCTCCCCCTCCGGTGCCGTTGGTTGGGCTCGCGCTCGTCGCCGGCACCCCGGGCGGCACCTGGTCGCTGCCCTTGGCAAACACCTTGGTGTACAGCGTGTCCAGCGAGTTGGTGGTGTCCACACGGTCGAAGCTGTGCCTGTCCAGGGCGTCCAGCACCCCGAGCACACGCGTGATGGTCGTGCCTGCACAGGCATCGATAGCAGCGAGGTGTTGTCCCGAGCATTTTTCAAACCGCACCCAAATTTTCCGAAACAAACTCAAATTTATGCCCGGGCTATGACACACCGTTGGTCATTAAGGATGTGTCATAGCCCAGGCATAAATTTGAGTTTACTGGACTAAAGCATAGTGTTGATAACCTTTGGTCATTAAGGGTAAGAGAGTGGATCCCTAGAGAAGGCAAGCGTTGCAGGGGGCGACAGAAAGTTACATGGGCAGAAGAGATCAAGAAGTTTGTGGGGATAAATTGGTCACAGTTAGCACAGGACCGGGATAATTGGAGATCTATGGGAGAGGTCTTTGCCCTGCAGTCGGCGTAATTAGGCTGATGATGATGCTGACGACACACCACATTGCACAGCTGGTGACTAATTAAAGGGACGTTGAAGCGAATTTGTTAAACTTCTGTTCTTGTTTGCATTGCATAGACTGGCTCAAATAAGCATACTTTTCATCACTTATCCGCTCAATAAAGCAGTATTTCATTTACAAAGCCTGAAAGAAGAAAAAATACATACAGTAAATCCTCGTTAATTCGGATCTCAAGGGGAGTGAAAAGAATCTCCGAATTATCCGAATGTCGAATTATCAAATGAATAACAAAAACGCACATTTTCGATTCTTTTATTCTATACCTTTACTTAGAGAAGAACTCCGTGGTGCTTGTTTGTTTTTTTGTGGACAGCAGAGTAAAAAGGACTAGTTCGCGGTCACGCGACTATCCCTCTAGCAAGCGTATTGCCTGGAACGTCGTAGCAAAACTTCCCCAGAACAAAGAGGGTGACCGCAGCTTCTTTTCGTCTTCATCGGAGCGAAGGCAGCCCTGATGATCGAGTCATCGGTCAACTGGCCTGGCAATGACAACACCGTCATCGACTGCAAAGTAGTCTGAAAGCTGCACTTCGGAGGGAAGCAGGCCAATGAATGCCTTATCGCCCTCCTTTTCTTCTGGCGCTGCATGCTCCGGGCTGCATTCCGGGCGTCAAGAAGCCTCGGGCCGCACAAATCCACTGTTGTAAATACAGTTCACCACAACTTGTGCCGGCGTATTTGACTACACGTGTGCCAAAACATGTACCGCACTCAAAAGGTGCAATACATATCAAAGGTAGTTGGGATGGTAACGATGTGTGCTCTGAAAACTCATTTAAGTTGTGCTGTGCCTCATTTGCCTCCAGTCCGAATTAACCAGTGCACGTGCAATTTCACATCAAATTAGCGAATGCTTGTTGCCTTAGGATTATTGACGTTTTTGAAGGGATGGTGTGGGAATGATGAATTATCCGAATTTCCAAATTAACAGGGGCCGAATTAATGAGATTCTTGCGACATTTGCAGCGGCCACAACATCTAACAGCAGTGACGCGCATTCAAGTTGCGATGTGATTGGACGATGTCCAAGATTAGGATTCGAATCAGCTTCGGTTTAAATTCCGTGAAACAGCACGCTTGGCGTCCAAAGTTATTATTGGCTGGGCATTCTCTACATCTCAGGAATTTGCATACCACGCTTCATTCATGTTCTCCGCTGTAGGGTGACATAAGCCTTCAAGCACCACTTAGAATTGCAACCTTCACTAGCCGAGGCATATGCAGTGGCTGCACGTCCTCATGTCATAGGAGATACTCAACTGCAAGGTTCTTCGCCCCCACTTTTGGAGCTTGCCTAGCTCATCCCTGTGCCGTAAGGGGCATGTTCGCACCTGGCTGAGAGTCGGCTGATTCAGCACTGCGCTCGCAAGCAGTCAGTGCTTATCTCAACACCACACAAATGAGAACTCGCTAGCGCGTCAGTGTCACTCTGCATGCATCCTGCCAACTCGCTCGTGGAGCAACAAAGGTTGCAACGCAAGGTGGTGAATTCAGTATTGAAAACATTACCTAAGTACAAAAAAATCAAAACGAGAAACAAGCTCTATCAAGGATTCGAATTTGCTTAGTGCAAAGCAATGCATCCAGTGCTCTAGACAACTCAGACATAGCCAAAGTGCTGTCAGGAACAGAGATATAAAGTACATACCATATCAAGCATGTTTATTTTTTATTTAGTTTCACCAATCCCTATTTCTTGAATAACGCTTGTGCAGCAAGCATCCCCCAAATTCCCACAAATACCTTATCTCTACCGAATGCATTCCTTAGGCAAAATAAGCGATCGCAAATGTGTGGTCGTGCTGCTGACTGCTGTGCTAGTTCACCCAGTGCCAAAAGTGTTCCCCGTACCTTGGCTTTACGTTTTACAATAAGTTTCGGTCAACTTCTATTTCTTGGTATCCACCGTCCTTGTTCGAATATAAGGCGAAGTTTTTTTTCCCAAAATCCGTTGTCTCAAAGTCCTACCCCGCCTTATATTCGAAGCTCAGTATATACTATATATATGACGATTTTTTTTATTCTCCAAACTGCAGCCTCGCCTTATAGCATATTTACACGATTGTAGGTCGGCCCCTTTTTTCAAGCTTGACAATCCAATGTTGGAGGGTCAACTTAGAACCAAAATTGAACTTTGTGCCGCTTGTAACGGCAAGAGAAATGAGAAATCAGGGGTGCTACGAGCTGGGGAAAGTGTAACACCCTCGTTTCTATGGTTACGGTCGAAGCAAAGCATTTACCATTCCATACATTCTAGCATCTCTAAAGCTGATGCCGACTTTGAAAGTTGGCGTTCCCGATCTGTGCACTTTGTCCACCGTACCTAGAGCGGCTAACCTTCTACCAGCGCGTTCGGATGAACGTGATATGATTGTGCCTCCAGCGCCGTTCATTGATTCAAGGGATTTGGTAATACTACTCATTTTGTTTATTGGAGATAATCAAAACACTTCTTGAATGCCAGTAACGTGCTCACGAATCAAAGGAAATGGCGAGCGGTTGCTAGTGTCAGCCACCATGTTGTTTGTTTTGATATCGTGCTGCAGTGCCGCTGCCGGTAGCTTTGATGGGTGTCATCTTGCAGCGAAAGTGTTCTCACGATATGGAATAACGTTTCTTGCTCACCCCACAGCGCATGGTTATTCCGTGTGCTTATACAAAACCTGTTCTTTTTTAACATCTACTGCGCACAAGCGTATGTCTCTTGAGGGAGCATCAATCATTGATGGAAGAGCCGCCGTATGGGGGTATTGGTAGTTGACGGACGAGCTTCTCCTTGTGATATGACTTTCTAGGTGGCCGCGTTGCCGCGTGTTCTTGTGTCACTTCTGTGTTGTGCTGAATCGTCCCATCTGTCATGAGTGCCCTGGGCCGTCACCACCAGTAAACCTTTTGAAAAGATTTTCCGGGGGTGACTCCTAGGTCTTAAGAACTCTCTCGGCGCTCGTTCACAGCAGCGTTCGAACAGGCTTCTTCCTATGCTCGCTTTCTTTTTTTTTTTTTTTTTGTGAGTGATGCAATTTTGGGGGTCGACCTACATTCGAGTCGACTTACAATTGTGTAAATATAGTAATCGTGACCGCCTTATAATCAAATAAATACGGTATGTTAACTTTGCTGACTCTTCTCCCGCCTTTGGCTTTTCATTTTCTACTACCCTAGCAGTCAGCGAAGCGTTACATGTGCACTTGTGTGGAGCTACTTTGAGTTCATACATTTTACTAGGCTTGATTCACTCCACAAACTCACAAACTAAAGACACATTCCTCCAAACCCAAATCATGTCGTGGCTTAGTCTCAACTGAGCGAACTAATTGCGACGACCCACCAGCGGCCGGCTGACATACTCTGTCAGAGGGTCGGCCACAGAGCAAGAATAAAATAGGAGGGGAAACTGAGCTTCCTGGGGCAGCCTGATAACGTCACAAGCACTTGGCGAACGTCAAGTTTCGGGCATCTGGCGGCAAGCGAAGGAAGTGCGCGGTCATCGCCACGGCCGGCGCACGTTCTGTTCGCGCTCGCCCAGTCCAACCCGGCCGCGGCATCGCGTCGGCATTTCGCCCGGCCGCCGAAACATTCCATGGCCGAAGCGAGAGTGTGTGCGCTCTTCTGCGCTTCCGTTGGCTGAAGAGCCCGCCTTCGCGATTAATTTTCTGTCAAATTTAAACCGGCCGGTACGAGCGAATAAAAGGGACATTTTCTTTTAATGCGTAAGCAATCTTGCGTGAGCACCAAGCCCAAAATACAAACCTGTAAACGCAAAAAAATGTAAAACCTGTAAAAGCACGGCCTTATCTCGCGTGCGATGCGCACGAAGCGAGTGGAGTGCACCGACCAATTTATGACGCGCGCACGCGCGCTATGTCCGGAATAAACGCGCGTTCCGTCCCCGCGTCGAGCAGCAGCTCGAGCGCATAGCGATTCACGCCTTGTGGCGAATGCTGCAAACAACAGTATTGCTTTTAATACATTCAACCAGGTGCCGCTGTCAAATTGTTCACCGCCGCAGCTGCGGAGCTTCGTAGGTCGCCGCAGTTATCATTGTGACATTATCTGGTCACTCGATCGCGCCGGCCGCAATGGGCGTTTCCTTTCCTATATATTCTTGCTCTGTGGGGTAGCGAACCATGCAGTAGCGCTGTCAAGCAAAGCCACCTCAAGTAAGCGTCACATGATGCATCATAGGAAATTGGCAAGGAGGGTGCAGAGAGGAGGACAGCACTTTCTAACTGATTTTTCTACAAATTCAAGTCATGTGAACACAGCGAGAGTGGTTGAAACATGGCCTACAAACTCCAGACTACAATTTTGCGCAAGTAATGCCACAATGTTTACAAATCACTTTAGTGTCTCTTAAAGACAACCCAGAGGTCTTGACCAGCATGGGAATCTCATTCATACAGGCATTTTTTAATTGAGTCCCCATTGGAAAGATAGCCACTGCAACAATAATCAAAACTGGGACCTTATGTGTAATGTGTAGGTGAAAGCATGGCTACAGTGAAACCATGGCTATATGACTTTTCCCAGCACCACAGAAAGACATCATATGACCGGGGAGTCGGATCGAGGTGTACGCAAACATCGCTTCAGTATATATGACCTGAAGAATCATGTTGGCTCAAAACTCATTACACTACCACATGTACTGTGAAATTCACAAAAACCCCCTTATATTGCGTCTTGTGTAATTTTGCAATACCCTAACTTATCTCCCAAATTCTTAAGAGAAAAAACAAAATTACCCGCGTATTTTGTGTGGTCCCACACCATTTTGCAATGGCCTGTGACAACTGTGTGCCATGCACGAAATACCCTCACGCAAAGGCCTGGCCAAGACATTCATTCATCTTTCTCCGTCCAATTTTTTGATGCTTCGCACATTTCTCACTCCTACTTTCTCATCAACAAATGCCACATGGAACGCTGCCATCATCTTTCTTTAAGCAACAGCTCCAATCTACAAAACTACCAAACAAAGCACCCAAGAGACCGAATACAACCAACATGGCAAAAGAAGAATGGCCCAGTTTTCCCATATAACCCCACACAGGAGCCACAAAAGCTATGAGAGCTTGGTGCGGCAACCTATTGTTACAGGTATTCAATTAACTGTTCTCACCTGCGGCCATCTGCTGCCACTTGTCGCAGGACCAGTGCAGCTCGGCAGCCCGTCCACGCTGGATCACCTGCTGCTCTGCTCGGCGCAGCTCCAGTCGCACCTGCACATTTCGGTCGTCACACCAGTGTAACAATGGTGCTGCACCATTCGGTGCTGATGAAAAGACTTGGCATCAATCGTGCACCTAGACGACAGCCAACCCACAAGCAGCCACAACTTTATACGATGTCAGTTGCCTAAGGGAACTGACGCACTCCACCTCTGTTGATAAAAATTTTTCCGTATTAGTTATTAATAACATTCAGTTGTGCAAAAAAAAACGACAACAGATAGGACACACGGCACAAAGTGCAACTTTCAAGAGTTGCGCTTTGTGCCGTGTGTCCTATCTGCAGTTGTCGTCTTTTTGTGCAAGTGAATGTTCAGTATGGAACATTCAACTCGCTTAAACCTACACACTACCAGCTATTAGACACAGAGCTCCGCTAGGCACCTAAAGGCCGATCCACACGGCGGACCAAAACGATTATTTGGACTGCGGTCCGCGCATCACGTGATAGGACGTCACCAGTTCGCGCGGACCGCCGTTGGACCGCGCAGGACCGCGGCCTTCACGGTCCAAATATTCGCCAAGGCTTTTCGGTCCGCGGTCTCGACAGCGGACCGCGACATCAATCAGCGTGGTCTGACAGCTCCCGTGCCACGTGGGCGAAGCCGGGTCCAGTTGCGCCAATAGAGAACGGCGCGGGCAGCGCGGCTGTTTCGAAGCACTCGAAGGAGCCTGTCAATCACGCCCGCTTGGATAGGCAGCGGGCTAGGCTTACAATCGCGACGTATACTTCATCCGCGCTTTTACTAGCGAGTCCTATGACTCTTCCTAGTGCGATGCTAGCCATCATTATCACTTTGTTTCACGCATGTGGACCTCAATTTACGGGAAGCATTCGGTTCCAGCGAGCGGTGACAAGCCGTATGCAGCCTGGATCGCCCCGCCGTCGCCGCTCGTAGTTTCGCCTTCGTGCGAACGACGCCGGCGGCTGCGTGAGCGCGCCCGCCTGGCTGGCATGCGGGTGGCTGTTATTGTGGGGATGAAACGTTTCGTGCAGGCTTGTGCGTTGCAACACGTTGTCGCGGCCAAACGGCGCCTGTGTTCAACCTTCCAGCTTGCGAGTTCAGACGGTCGGCCATTCGCGGTCCGCTCAGCTGGCCCGCCGTGAGGATGCGCTCTGCTCTGGATCGGACCGCGGCAGACCGTGACATCTCATCACGTGACCGACTGGACCGCGGACTCGGTCCGTCGTGTGGATCGGCCTTAAACAGCTAGCAAGCATCCCAAACACGAAAGAAACAAACAACCTACAGCCTCATGCCCAACTGATATTTTTCCGTAGCTCACTCCACCACGTAAATAGCATAGCTGGGCACCTTCTTAAAAACCGCAACGCTCCTCTCTCTAGAAAGGCAGCCACTTAAATGAGCAAGCAGGAACCTCCTTTTCCATGCACGTCGGCTCACCTGAGCATTGTAGGGCCTCGGTGGCATGGGCAGGCACGACGGTGGGCACGGCAGCAAGTCCAGCGGGCTGCCATTCAGGATGGGATTCGACTTCCCCTCGCTAATGTTGTTCCACACCAGTGCACTGGGGCACTTCAAGGTGATGTACTGAGGAGAAGAGGGGGAAAAGAAGGAGCACACATTCGTAAGCCACCTCTTGAAACACTTTCAAGACACCCTTTATTAAAAACAGAAAAAAAAAAAGAAGAGAGAGAAAAAGCACATTATGGAAGAGCTTACCTGTAGAACCGCTGACAGCTGGAGCACAATGGATCGGTGATGAGAACAGCTGAGGCACTCGGCAAAGCTCGCCGCCAGGGGACTGATGGCGGGAGGGTTGGGAACCGGGGACACCGTGTTCCTGAAAAGAAGAGAAACGGGACAGTGAGCAGAGGCGAGCTGGACACGTGCAAAAAATTGGCCGTGTTCCCGCTCCACATGCATTCCAAGCAGAACAGGGAAGCTATCTAGTGGAGCCTTTCGTAACTGTTGCCGTTTGATTCCTTAAAATGCTGCCAGAAGCTATAGTGGTGCGAGCAACAGCAGACAACGGAGCGATTTTTTTTTTCTGCAGTGGATGTAGAATTTGCCACCCCAAAAATCAAGCATCCATGAACTTTTTATAAAAGAACACTGCAAATATCACTTATGTATTGATTTTTTGCCTCATACTTGCGTAATGTATTGTTCTTGTTTAACAACATTGACAAGTATGAACATTGCCACCGGACTTAAGATGTTTAGATTTGGCTGTGGGTATATAAACCTACTGTGCAGCTTCCATTTTACTTTGACTGGCTGGCTGAACTGAATCACAGACAGACAGACAGACAGACAGACCAAAATTTCTGCGTTTAAGTAGCCCATGAAACACTATCGTCATTAACATGCCATTACGCAGAAAAGCTAGAGCAATGTAAGCAGAAGCTGGCTCAGTTGGTGCGGTTGTACGTTTGATGGCACAAAGAGAGGTGGAACCCACAGAACGACAACAGGACGAAGGCTTGTCAACAGCTGAAACATTTAATTGAAAAGAACGACTATACACACGTGACGTCAATGCAAGGAGGGGGTGGGCAAAAGCAACAGCACCAGAAAAATGTAAACACACACACACAGGACAAGGCCTTGAAGGAATAGAAAAAGAGAAAACAAGGGCAGGCAGAGGGCGTACAATCACCAACAGGCCTTGGATGCCCATGCCTTGCCCATACAGGCCTTGGATGTCCATACATGCCTTGGATGTCCAAGGCATGTACGTCCAAGCCAACATACGTGCCTTGGACATACCAAGTCAACTTGGTATGTCCAGAAAAGAAACTTCAACATTTTGAAATGCAGCTTTTGAAGTGTAGCACTTTTGGTTCAACGCGTGTACAATCTTAGACCACTCGGTATGCCCTGATCACTTGGGTTTCACCAAAATGCACAGCACACACGATCTCTATACGCTGTGCCCAAGTTTCCAGCACCCCACATCTCTCATTATTGCCCAGTTCATGTGTTGCTTCCCTCAAGGACAACTTTTAGCCATTAAAATTGTAATTTTACACAAGTCTATCATTCTTATCATTGAAGGGTGAGAAAGAAGAAAAACGTGCTGTGCAAGGGCAAAAGAGATGACCATATGTTCTCTATTTTGGAACCTCCTGACCCTGAGTACGCTCAGAGCGCCCCTATTCTTGCAAGACCAGTCTACAAAATGTCAAAGTTTCAGCATTAATGCACTTTGAATCAGCACACCCCTCCCAGCTTTGAGCCCATGAACACAGAAAAAGGGGGCTGCTCAGAACCAATAGAATGCAGTCAAATTTTGCGCACCAATATAGTGTACCACTGCACTTCGTTACATCGAAAATGCACCTCTTATAATGCGCATCAAAGTTCTAGGTTTCCTTTCTAAACCTTCAGTGGAAAATGCAACATCCACTGGCAATAGAAAAAATGCAGCCAGGAGCTAACTGTTATGCTATGCCCATAGCTGCACAGCATGACGTGCAGGTTGCTGCTAATGTGCACCAATGACTTTCTGCCTCCACACAAGACGAGTTTTCCTGGAAGCACGGCCGGTCATCAATAAGATCACTGGACAGGTCAGCATGCAAAAAAAAAAAAAAAAAGAAAGACCTCCAACTCTAACCAACTCCCCCCCTCAAACTAAGCCCCCCCTCTGGTTACAGCATGTTTACAACAAATACCGCGCACGGTTGTGCAAATGTCGTGTTCACGTAAACTGGCTCTGTAGGTTGTATTCCCTGGCGAGGCTTGCATGCAGGCAACGATGTGAGTGCACCACTACTGGTTACGTCGGGCTCCGCGGGATGGCAGTACTTGTCCGCGCTAAGCACGTGATGTGTGTCGGACATTACAAACTCTCCCCCACCGAACGCAAAGTAATGTCTCGAGTCCAATATGAGTGCGATTAATGACACCTCTGTTGACACCACTGTTTAGAATCAGGTTGTAACGGAGCAGATGACGCACTGGTGTTTTGTTTTATTCGGTGTGCAGGCGCAGTGCCACAAGCCGCGGCATGTCCGTGGCACATCGGCCATGTCTGTGGCCGTTTCCAGTGTTACCAAGCGAAGAAATTGACAGCTAAACTTTTCAATGAATACCAACTATACAACACACGTTGTACAATTTGGCCATATTCATGTCCTGCCCAGTGGAGCCCACCAAAAGAGGCTGCAAGTAAAGTGAAGAAAAAACGGCCCCGCCACTCACCCGCCATTGGCCGTGGCAGGGTTGGCGCTGGTTGTGACGGGGCTCTGACTCCTGGGAGAGCTGACGGTGTAGTCCGCAACCAGCTGGCTCAGCTTTTTGGAGCAATGGTGCGCCAACCTCCTCGACAGCAGCTCGGAGCGAGAGAACTCGTCCACGTACTGCAATGCACCACAGGGGGCGAGGAGAAAAGAGATAAAGAAAGGCATGCACTCTGAGATCATAAGCTGACCAAACTAGGGCACACACTGCGAAATCTCATCTCATCATTTAAACTGTAACGACAGTGTTAGGATCCAACTGGGCTTGCAGTAAGTGCATTCGTCGTAGAATGTCGCAACAATAGTGCGGGTGAACTGCGCAGGGACAACAAAAGACACAAAGTGTAACGACACAGACAGGCAATACGATCACGGCTGATATGAATTTGCAGATAATAAGACTGAAAAATTCCTCAGCCAAGTGCACTGTGCCCAATGGGCTAAATTTCGGCTGTTACAAATGCTTTCTAAAGCTATGATCGATGATACGAATCACCGAGTGCTCCTACAGCAATAATGTGGTCTCGGAAAATGGCTTTGAATGACGGTATAGATAGTGTGCTGGAGTTGTGAGCCCATGGAAAGTTCTGAGCATGAATAAGCTGCGAGTGTAAGTGTGTTCATATGAGTTATGAGCCTATGGCGAGTTCTGAGTTCTCGTGAGTTGTGAGTGAAAGGAAGACATGCACTGGCTGCCACCTTGAGGTTGGGTGAGCGAACAAGCTGAGTTCGAATGAGTTTGAGTGAGAGGTGATTCAATCAAAATAAAGTTGTGGGTGAGTTTGCGTGAGCAGCGTCAATTATGCCTAGGTGCGGTGTAATATGATAACGATTCTTGAAAGCTGATGTCCCTTTTAGGCTGCCTCTGTGAACCAGCAATAGTTTTTAATGAGAAATCCCGATGTTAGGCAAGCCCACATCAAAAATAAAGAAAAGGCCCTTTTCAAGGTACAGGACACACTTTCCGATGCGTGGGAAAGAAAGAAAGAACTGGGAGCCAGCCAGCACCCACCTGCAACGTGAGTGGCATGACCAGCTTCAGGATGGCGTCATCAGGAGTCTTGGTCTTCTCCACAAGCTCCAGGATCCAGCTGAGGAAATCCTGGTGGTCCAGCAGCCCCTCCTGCAACGTTACGAAAAGGGAGAGGGAGGGACGGGCTGGTTATTGTGCGAGAATGTGAGCAACGCATACCAGCAGTGATGCATGCCGAGTCACATGAGCTGCCCCACACTGCCACAATTGCGATCGGGGGAATGCTTTGCTGAGCAAAAAAAAAAAAAACGAGAAAACGAGGGGGGGGGGGAGATAAAGGAAGATGCTAGCCCGAAAGTTCCTGGACGAAACTTCACCACATTTGGCAGGAGTGGTTTAACTAACCTGTTTTCGTTAAGAGTGTAGTTTCTCCTCATACGCAAGCATTTTTCTATCTGGACTGAGCGCAAAACAGACTACAATCAACAAAACTGGAGAAGTTCATTTCACGAACATGTCACCTATTATTTACTGCTTTGTCAGAAACTTTGCATCAGGGCACGATAAATATGTGCCAAACCCCGCAATCGTTTTGCATAACTGGCAATGTAGGGGCAAATTAAACCCAACAGTGCCAAAAGACCTTGTGAGAAAAACCACGAGGTTAAAAGTTAACATCGCACAAGATTAAAAGCCTGTTTAACCTTGTGAGAATCCTTGTGGGAAAAACCGCGAAATTTTACCTTGAATACCCATGTCAGGACAGAGGACTGCTACAGCTCGTGTTGCCGTGTACGGCCATGTCGGGCATGGCCCAACAACAGACCACAAATGGTGAATAATGCCACACAAATGTGGCACCTTTGCGCCATGACTCACAGAAAATGATAGAAACGTGCGAACAGATAGACATTGGTGTCCCATAAGTTTTCCCACACTACGATTTGCAATGCCACAAAGCAAGAATGGCAAAACAAACTGGCAAAGCTTGTCCAAGCATTTTTCTAGAACAAACAGTATGGCAGGGCATGTAAACTTAAAATGAATGTTAGTGGGAACTTCACCTGAGCTCATGTTTATTTAAAAGACACGAACTTCAGCTCTTCAACATTATCAAACAGATTGTCTGACAACAAATGCTGGTCAAGTTTGTTTCAGCTCTGATTTCGATCAAATATTTTCCATTGTTTGACACGCACTGTCAAAAGGTTAATGTGCGTGAGCAGGAGAGGTATATTTTCTTTTACAGTCGGCATGTGCTACATGCGACAACCAGAGGTAAAGAAGTCAGAGGTGAGTGGCGCAGTCAGCGATGCAGTTAGTCCACCCCTTTAGGGAATAGCATAGGTATTTTCTACACCTTCTCCTAGGTGGCAGTAATGCCCCTGCTTGCATTACTTTATGTAGCCAGTCCCTCTTCACGCATTGCGATGCATTTTTTTCACATCATGGAAAAATGAAAGAGGAACAAGAAACACGCCAGCTTCAATTACTCACTTTTTAAGAAAACCAAGCATTCTTTGCCATTGAACAAAATCTGAAAGAGCTTGGAAAGGTGCGAGCTTTCAGTTAGCACAGCGAGACGTTCAAGTCGTGAACTTGCCTCGTAGAGGTGCCAAGCCAGGTTGGTGCAATAGTGCCACTGCTTCGCGATGGTGGTGTCCGGCGGGATGTTAGGGGCGGTGGCCGCGGCAGCGGGGGCCGGGCTGGCTCCGCCCCCTCCGCCGGCCGGACCCCCACTCGCCGGGGTGCCGCCCCCACCAGCCCCTCCCGGAGGAGGCGGAGGGGGCCCCGTTGGGTGGCTGTGCTCCACCAGCTTGTGCAGAAGCTCCCGCAGAAACTTGCACAGGGGCACCGTCCACTCTGCAAGGGGACGCAGCAAGTGGGGAAAATAAACCCAAGTTCACATGTGCAATTGGTATCCACCCAGGTCTTTTGTGCAAACTTTTTCCCTTTAATGTGAACGCGAAAAATTTACGTCCCCCCGCATATACTTCCCCGTCCTTCGGTATGAAATAAACAGTTGCAAGTTTGTGTCTCGTCCTGTCCACTTGTCATCCTTATGCCATCATACCACCTGGTCCAATTCAAGATCATGCAGAACCAACTTGCCCCTATTATCAGCTTTTGAAATGTGCCACACTTGTGAAAAAGCAAAAACTTTACTGTACTTCTTCATAACTCCAAAGTACATTTAGATGCGACAGCCTTCAACAACAATAAAGGAAGGCCTACAGTTGCTGGTGAGCATGTGAAGCAGGCCGGATGCTAGCTGAGCATTTGCCCTAGTAAACCATCGTTGTGTAACACTGTCTCCAAGTGGGACAGCCCAGCTGCCAATAAGGTGTCAGGCGAGATGCTAGTAGAGTTAGCGCCCCACTTGAAACATCTTACAACTATGGATGGGTATCGGTTAAAAATTTTAACCAGATTAATCGGCGGGCTTTAATCGGCTAATTGATCCATTAATCGGTTGCATCGGTTTAGGAAGAAAATTTTAAAAATAATATTTAATTGTAATAATACTAGTATCATAATAAAATAATATCATGCTGCTCCTCGTCCTGCTCCCATAAATTTCAGATGAGGCAAGCAGAACTTCACCATGGCACTGATGGGGGCAAAACGCTTATTACTTAGTTCATTATTTGCCCTATTGCAGAATTAGGACCATCAGCCCTCACTATGGTTGCAGAGGACCATCAATTAATTATGGTTTATTTACCCCATAGTTTGTTCACACAGGGGTAAAACGGTGCATGTGACTGCTTGGCGTCTTTTGTACGGTGTAAATTCATATTCAGAGTAGCCATTTCCTGTCTATCTTGGCTGTCAGCTAGCGGTTTTAATCGCTATAATCTCTGATCATACTTGCACCGTTTCCTGTCATGACGTAAGGCAGGTTATTTGAACATGAATATGATCCTCGACACGCTTGCCTACAATTTCAACTTGACATTTTTGTTTTACTTGGCCCACGTGTCTTGAACTGATAAACCGGTTAAAAAAATTAATCGTGGCTAAAGCATTAATCGATTAATCGAAAGGTTGGTCAATCAATCGCCCACCCCTACTTACAACCCTGACAGCATAAAAACAGAAGAGGAATTAGTGAAGTCAGCTGACAGGCAAGAGGGAGGTAAAACATTTTTTTCTTAACTGAAGTCCTAGTGAACTCTTTCATGTGTACCAACTTATTTGACAACTCTCTCGTTCTCTCTGGCAACACAAATGCTGTCAAGTTTGTTTTAGCTCTGATTTCAATCAAGCATTTTGCATTGTTCAACACGCACTGCCAAGATATTTATGTGTGTGAGCATGAGGAGTCTGTTACCTCCATTCCTGTTGCTGGGACGAAAAGCAGCATTTTTAATGAAGCACACGTGTGTTTTGCCTTGATGCCCTCTTAGAAGTTCCCTTGGAAGAAGCAAGGCATCAAGAAAGACCCAACACTTCCTGCTTTAAAGGAAACAGCAACACCTGTTAAACCTTTGTTCAAGCACTCCCATTCCACAAGAAACATTAACCCAGCCCCACAAAGAGGTCCATTTCAGCAATAGATGTACTATAAGCGCTCGGCCGGGCCAGATCTGTAAGCTCTGGTACATTCCATAATCTATCGAAGACATTTTGAACTATGCGTCTGCTCTCATTTTTGATTCTGCTTTACTCTATTATAATAAACACAATGTGGCTGTCCTCTGGTTATTTTTTTTTGCTTTATTTATTGTAAACGAAACAGTAAACTGAGCTTTTTCTTATTAATAGAGACTACTCAAGCAACAGTTACTTGCAGACTCTACCTCTCTGTGCGCGAGCTTTGCACCAATAAATAGCTGACTATTTCGGGAAGCAATTTCAGGACAAACATTGCATTAACTCCTTCCAATATAATTATATATGCCACACCCCATGAGGAGTGTATGTTCCTCACACTAAATTTATCCCTAAGAAATGGGGCAAACACTGGTGGTGCCTCAAAAATTGCATTATGTCAAACAGTCCTTTTCAAATCGTAGCAACACCAATGTCAGAATCCTAATTCTCTTCTTCCATGCTTTGCACAAAAACTGGGGTTGTATAATTCCACTAAGTAAGTGATAAAATAAAAAAACTTGGGTTAAACTGCAAAACACAGCCCAAGATAACACTTCAACAAGCCCACTGCAGTGGGCCCTCAAGTCTGCGCTCCCAAATGATGCCACGCACAGTACCTTGGCAGGGGTCCGGGAGCTGCCGTTTCTTCATTTTTGCCTCCGAGATGGCGACTTGATAGACTGAGGTCATCTTGATGAACCAGGCAGCCCGCAGCATGGGCACTGAGAACTCAAACAGTGTCAAGAAGATTTCTTCCTTTTTGTTGAATATCGGAACCTGGAAAAAAACCAACAAATCCGCAAATTGCACTACAGAAACACTGTAAAGGCCTAAACAAAAACATGTAACTGGGCTGAAACAAGTACTGAGGAATAAGTCTGCAGGCAATAATGCAGCCAAATTATGGCGCTGTGATTACCTAGTATCCCTTCCAATTTGAACTAGTTTAACGGGTCGATGCTACATCCTGGGCTATAAGCTGTGCCATAGTGGAGGGCTCTGGATTACTTCTGACCCCGTGGGGATCTTTTGTGTGGGGAATTCTCAGCACAATGAAGTTTTCTTTCTCTCTTTATGCACAAGCGTCTGAAAAGCGGCCCCCACAGCTTTGATCTAACCAGCATCTTTGGATTTAGCAGCACAATGCCTTAGCCACTCCGCCACCCCAGCAGGTCTTTCGACTTATAAACTGTTCAGCGCAATGTACGACAGTACCCACAGCACAAAAAAAAATTAACTTAAAACACTCATTGATGCTTACAAATGGGTGAAATCTCACGCGTTTTTTTTTCTCTACCCATCTTCACAATAGTCAAAGCAGAGACAAGAAGAAACAACAAAATTAAATTGTATGCCCTATCAAACCGGAGAAGATCTTCACAGATGGTGTTAAAGAAGAGTTGAGGACTTTTCTGGGTGTTCTCTGCATAGGGTTGCCATCTTCCTCAGAAAGAAAATGTGGAGGGAAAGGTGGGTGGAGGTCTATAGAAGGTTGGATTTGTGTTGAAAAAAAAGCACACCTTTTTTTTCTTTTTCCCTCCTGTGCAATTTCCCAAGTATAGAGATACCACTGGCCATGGCCGCAGTTCGTTCTGCTGTTCCTCCTCTTAGCCTCCCTCCATCTCAAGGAGCGCGCTCACCGGCACATTTTCTCTGCGCGTGTGTTATCGCGCAGCTTGTCGACACATTTATCACCGTAGTTGCTGAACTGATGCTTATAAAACACCTTCCACAAAATAATCGCAGCACCATGGCCAAAAAAAACAGCCAACGCCAGCCAGTTTTAAGTACGGACTGGTAACTGGCCCAGTGTCTAAAAAACCTTGGTCGGGCCAGCAAAAAACTGGGCAGGTGGCAACCCTATCTCAGAAGTACACAATGCCCACAAATTAGACACTGTGTACTGCAGAGAGCAGACATATTCACCCCACACACCCCTCCTCCTTCCCCTGGCAATTGGAGGGACTAACTTTTTCAATTAAAAGCAGATTCGGCAAAATAAATTCAGCAGACTTTCATCGTATTTAATTTAGTGTAAACCAAAAATGCTGAGACCTGTTTAAGAGCAGATGCAAACTGCACTTATCATTGCAATGAGCACCTGCTCTTTCGTTCATCGGAAAGAGTTGTTAAGATGCCCTACCTTCTTTGCCAGGCTGGTGAGTGGTTTTGAACCAGCAAGGTCTCGAAACCAAGCCTCAATGGCATTCTTTGACCTGGCTGTGACCTGGAAGGCAAAGTGAACACGTTATTCGGTTGCGCAGCTCTCCAGGCATGGCAAAAAAAAAAGAAAGAAAACGTGTCACCCTTTGCTACACCAATTGCATTAAATTAATTAGCTGTTAAACCCTGGACTACTATTTCATGAAACGTGTCAAACAAACAGCCTGCTCGCTCGCCATCTCATTTGTACCAACATGATCTTGTTTATTGGCCCCCTGTATGTTTTTTCCTACTGAGATGTACGCAAAGCCACTGGTTTAACTGAACTAAAACTGAAACAAACATAACCGCAGTGTTTGGCTTGAAAATAACTGCTTTTGCTGGATACCCCCCAACATAATAGCAATGATTGGGTTTGGAAGCCTTTAGAGACAAGCTGCACAACATGAAACGACTACGACCATAAAATGTGCATGGTTTCTGCGTTTTTCGATCATTCCAGAGCTTTTTTCGAGCAGCACATGCTGTTCCTGAAACACACAAGGCATTTAAGCACAGAGATCAAATTTCAGGCAATGTTTCGCTTACCGGCCAAAAGTGTTCTTTTGTGTTGATTTGTTGCCTCTTTCGACCCGAATCTTGAATCGTGTTGAGCTCTTGCTTTTTCGAGAGAATTGCGCTGAAGAACGCTCCAAACTGAAACATTGACGGAACACACGCGCAAAGAGTGACGAGACCAAGTACGAGACCAAGTATTCAACCAAGCCATCCGGAAATACAGCGCAATCAGAAGAGGAGTACGGGAATGGCTCTTCGCCTTTGCAGAGTTGTGAGAAACTTACCTTCGCGGATGTAATGTTGGCATTTCTGGCGGAACCATACTGAAAACAGAAGCGAGATCGAAGGTTACGAGCCACACTCAATGTCTACAAGACATATGCGGAGGATCGCTGCTGGGAATTTAAAAATACATGCTGGTGACAGTGCCAACAATAAAGCCGCAATTCGACACCCCATGAAAATTGGCATAAAAGGTCGCCTGTCATGCACCCTAGGACTTACTTCGTCGCTGATCTGAGGATTTGTGATGAACCCCTGTTTCACGTTTATCGCAGTCAATTCATCCTGAAAGAGAAAAATGCGCAACATGTTTCCGCGCTCCAAAGGATGCGGCGCAGAATTACGACTCTAGTTTTGCATCGTTAAGTGCGTAAACAATTCAAGAAACAGCGAGACCCGGCACATAAGGCCAAAGCAAGGGCAGGGAAACAAGTAATACTGCCTTTTTTATTTGCTTTCCCGCTGTTCTTTGCGGGAATCGGCGTCTCTTCGACGAGTATAAGAGTGTACACAAGTTTTGAAATCGAGGAGCACCGTTCTAGGGAAAGTACCGGAAGAGCGGACTAGAGCGTAGCAACAATACAGCGTGTATTCCTACACGCTGGTCATCACAGCTATAAACCTAGTCTTGCCTCTTTTTGTTTTGGATCCTGTGGGTAGACGTCTGGAGGTCCCAATCGCGGCCGTTTTAAATGTCTTTTCTCGAAGAGCCACGAAGGCGCGGCCATTATTGTGTGGCTCGCCGCTGGGTTCGAGAACGCGCCGACAGGTGTCTGTTGCTGTAGGTTACCAAAAAAGTTTTGAAGGGAGACGTCGCCTTTCAAACGTTGTACACCAAGTGTGCCTCTTTGACAGAAGCATTAGGCTGAACCTTACCACTTCTTTTAGGCAAATCCAAATCGCGCAATGACTTCAACAGGTTGCCATATAAAAATATTTGTATATATAGGCAATAGAAAGGCACCGTGCTTGTCTGCCTTTGTGGCGCAATCGGCTAGCGCGTTCGGCTGTTAACCGAAAGGTTGGAGGTTCGAGCCCTCCCAGAGGCGGCAATTTTTTTTCTTTATGTGGTAGTAAAACTGAATTTTACCAGTTTTATGCCATGCAACAGCACGTTGGTTCGTCACGAAGTCAACTGACTATATCGAAAACCATAAATAAACATGTCCCAAGGAATATTGTAATCCAAAATTACTTCCCCCACACAATTTTTTTTTTCTTGGATGTGGTAGTAAAACTGAATTTTGCTATGAGGACAATTCAATGTGTCAGTTTCATGCCATGCAACAGCACGTTGCTTCGTCACGAAGTCAACTATCCAAAACTATGAATAAATGTCACAAGGAATAATTGTAATCCAAAATAATTTTGGATTACAATATTCCTTGTGACATTTATTTTTCACCTGAGTTGCTTCCCCCACACAATTTTTTTTTTCTTGGATGTGGTAGTAAAACTGAATTTTGCCATGAGGACAATTCAATTGTCAGTTTCACGCCATGCAACAGCACGTTGCTTCGTCACGAAGTCAACTGACTATATCCAAAACTATAAATAAATATGTCACAAGGAATATTGTAATCCCAAATTACTTCCCCCGCACGGAATTTTATCCCCTCCACCGGGCGGGTGCCCTAACAACTGCACCTGTTGTTTTAATAAAGATTTGTTTCATTCATTCATTCTATGTGAAATCTTTTCTAAACAAACCTGGTTATGGATCGTGTGGTGGACAAGTAATGAACGCCTCAAAGCTGACTGGGCAAGTGGATGATGCAACCGTTGTTTAGATAAAATATACTGATTTCAAGAAACCCGCAAGCTTCCATCTAGAATTCCCCCAGCAAAAGTTATAAGCAAGCCATTTTTTTATTTTAAACTTATGGAAACAGCTAGCATGAAAACAGATGGAATGAATGGGGTCAATAGGACGAAGCGCTGACTGGCTTATTTCTGTGAATGGCTTATAAGGCCGGCCTGAGGGGCACAAGCAAATAAAAAACATACACATAACTAGGTGAGCATCAGACAGGTATCTTTTCTTTTTTTTTTTTTTTTTGTGCCAATGATGAGCACGTCTTCCACATGTGTCATCGCGTCCATGAATGTTGTATGCATGCTTCACAAATCTCCGTTAGACCTCGTAAGTTTTATTTTGCATTGCTCGTAAGGAGATGTGCACCCACAGTTTTTTATAATGGGCAGTGAGGAGACTGTTTGGTATGCATGCTTTCCTGTTCCAATGATATTAATGTTTGCCTGTACCTAGTGGTCACTGTACGCAAGACCCCCAAGTTCAGTGCTCAAAAAACTACCTGCATGCTTTGTTTCTGCACTATCTTTTTTTTTGTTTTGCGACATGCACTGGATAGATGTTTATCTTGCTTTTTCCTTGTGGCTGCGGCTAAGCTCCAACACAATTGACTGTAGATGATCAGATGTCGAAGCCGGAGGAGCTTGTTGGCATCTTCCACGAGTGAAAACAAAGTTTCAGGAATTGTTATTTAATGATAGGCAGACTCAATAGCCTTGTGCATTCCCCCTCATCAGGCACAAAGCCCATACTGCCACGGCCCCCAGCTTTTATCTCCACCAGCTTATCGACAGCAGTTTTCATTAAAATTGGCATGATTGTTATATCTGACATGGCAAAATCTTGGTTTCCAACAGGCAGCACTAAAAAACACTTACTATTCGTAATATTGAGACAACGTAGACTCGGTTAGAATTGGCTGTATGTGCACTGTTTACAAATGTGGAGAAAACACTTCAATGTGGAGGACGCGCTAAAAATGTGGAAAAGACGTCTTCAGCTCCTGCTGGGTGCCACACCGCCTGTCGTCTTCATATCCACATACCCTTTGTGAGACTCCGTGGAGCTTCACCAAGGAGGGCTGCTCCATAGCAATATACAACAATTAGTTACCAACTGACACATATTAGCTACCACATGATTATCATGTTGCACTCAAGAAGACCTAGAAATTGTTCCTTATTGGTGACACACGGAAAATGCATATCTCAACGCATCTAAATATAAAGTAAAGTCTTTTGTAAGCATGTCAGTTCATCTATTAGTAAAACTTCGTTACAATTAAGAGACGTTACGACAGACACTTCGTTGTAAAAGTCATTTGAGAATGGTTTGGTTGGTTTTCCTCTGCTCTCCACCAGGGACACTTTGTTACTAAAGGCAACTTTTTTAAGTCCCTAGAGTAAATTCTTCACCATTTAGAAGAGACATGATGGAAGAGGTGCCTAGGCTTATATGAAAGACCATCTGGAAAACAGCCCTAAAGATGAAGCTTGGGCTGTTATCCAACATACAGCAGAGGTTTCAGAACCTTTCGAGGAGTTCGTGTCAGCAGATGTGGATTTCCTGTGCTCTGAGGAGCTTACAGATCATGAGATCCTCGTGCATGTAAAGGGTGCCCTAGAGGATGAACCAGATCTAGAGGATGACGGCAACGAGGATTTTGCAGGGCAGAAAGTGCCAGCAGTTCAGGCTCACAAACACCCAAGAGCACTTCAACAGTATTTTGAGAACGGGAAGGCTTGAAGTGAAGTGCTTTACCTACAAAAGTTGGGAAGCAATTCTGCAGTCCTGTAAAAACTACGATGAATGACTTCTTTAGGCCATAGTGAACATTTTCTTGCTGACCTGGATAAATACACTATGATGAAAATGGATAATAAAGCGGGACTAATCTAACTCCATGGTGCACTTTTAGAATTTTGGTTACCTTCCCATGTCACCACCATTTGAACCAAGATCTCACAAACTTTGGGGTATTTATGATGAGTTTACGATAAGAAATACCCAATTGAATTCAACCAGCATCCAGGAATTTGCATATGTAATGTCTATCCATCCTCAACTCAAATATGTAAGCCCTGTACCTAAAATGTTCAATCAACTGTTATAGAAGCTGTGAAGGACAGATCGAGCAACACACTCTATCCCTAGCAACTATGATAAGTTCCTGTAGCATAACCCAGATTATGCATGATAATTACATCTATTTACTTAAAATTTGCTGTTCCATTGTGCTATTCTGTTTCACAAGTATACGTTTATGGTAATAGCTAGGCTGTCACCATCACCTCTCAAAAGACCATTGTGCATGTCAAACACATGCTTAACGATTCCAGTTACTTGCACATTTTCGGGTGCATTTCCACAGTTTTAGCTTTTTAAACAGCTCTGCCCTTCCATGTGCCATCCCACCATGGAGTGATTTGCTTTGTAGTATTGTTTCCTTAGCAAACCTTTATTCCTAGCTGCAACCATGTACTATAATTAAGAAATAAAAAAAATTGCAGTTTTGCCGTCTTAATCTGTTGACTAATTGTTATTGCTTTTTCATTGTCGTTCCTCAAGTTGAATACTGGCCACTGTATTGCACTTAATTGCATCTACAAAGTACACTGTGTGCTTACAAGACTTGCAAGCTACTACATTATTTGCACTTACACTAATTTTACTGCAAACGCACTATTAGCCTATTTTGGCTGATTTCCCTGATGTAGCAGCTCAAACACTTGAAGTGTCTTTCATGAAGCCAGAAGTATTTTACAATTAATGGGATGCCCGCGCAAAGATAACTTGATGTGCAGCAGAGAGAAGGGGCAATGTGAGCTTGCAATGGCCCAATCTTCAAACTATCATCACTGTACGTCAACGTCATCAACCCGTATTCAGAGCTCGATGCACTTCGAGAATGATGTTGCTTGACAGGTCGTAACGCTCAACTTCAAGGTCGCCTAACGTTAATCGTAAACATAGGATATTAGGCCAAACATTACATTTTGAGGCCAGGGCGCCGACGTCAACCAGAACGTATTTTAAAAATTTTCATTGTACTTCAGGCTGCAGATCTCAAAGATCTGCAGCCTGAAGATCTCAAAGCGAAACGCTAGGCTGAAGCTGCTGCACATACTCAACAGTTGCTGCTAGTCTAGCAAAATGATACATACCCATGGGCACAGTAAAATATATCAGTGGACGACACTTAACGATAGGGAATGTATGCTGCTTGACACGATCTCTTTAATTGTGCATGGTCCATTTGAAAATATTCTCAGCTGGAGAGAATCAGTGGTCTTGTGACTTTCTCCTCTCCTTCACATTGAAAGAGCTATGTATACACTGTTGTTGAAGGAGGTGCGTCATGCGTAGTTTGCTTTGGTTGAATCGTACCGTTCTTTATCATCGGTGCAAGTGCATACTTAATTCTTCATACCTACCATCTTCATACCAAGCTTGTTTCCTATTTGCCATTCTGAAGCTTTTGGCTACTGAAACCTTACTCCATCTGAGGATGCAATGTCCCTAGCTCTGGAAACTTGCACGAACCTTACACTGCTTGAATCTTGGCATTTGCTTCATACAAAACCAGAGGCTGCCATTGACCCAACAGTATGGCCGAGCACTACCTCAACGACGAGCGAGTTGGCGCATGCTCTAAAATCTACCGCACATCCATACCGTGCATGTCTCGAAATTCAGAAAGTCTGTCTTTGCACTCGACACCTTTTAACAGCGGAGCTGTTTAAGCTTGAGCTTTGTCTGGTGGCGTTAGCAAAAATAGATACCAAAAAATACTGCACCGCCTGTAAAGGGTGCACGACCGCAGATAGGGTATTTTTAACAGTGAAGCTGGCTTTCACCCCTGCTCAAGTGTGAGCACAAGGGGCATATGTGTATGCGCACCCCTTACTATACCATTTTAAACGTGACAGTCTTTCTTGGGCTACCAAAACGAAAAAGAAAAATTGCCACAGCTTGCACTTGTGGTGCAAGACTGGAGAAACAGCGGAGCTGGGGGTTGAGAGCGAGAGCGAGAGGGAGAGTTATTTCATAACTAAACGTGGGCCATGAAACGGTACTCCGCAAGGTGTCAAACCACTGTTGCACCCTCTGTGTTCAGAGGTGTGTAGGGATCAGACAACGGCTAAAGCGCGAGACACATGGACGACTGGTGCACGCGATTCGTATGCGACTGATTGTTAGGACCAGTTTTGGCGTCGTTTGCTGGTCGGAGGAGGCTCATGACGTGCGACTGGCAAGCCAGATGCAGTCAAGCCATCGTTGCAATCGTCGTGCAGCCACAACCAATGAGAGCCTGACAGTGTCGTCACTGAAAAAGTTTCTTTCAAAACCACGAAGAGGCACCAGTGGCAATTCTGAGTATTCTGCGTAAAGCAGCTCTGTGCCGCCGCCGTCGACCTGTGCGCTCTCCGCCTGGTAGACACGTTTCCAGTGGTACCTACAGCATGTACAAGCGGAATCATGGGCGCTAAATGTTCCCACACCGCTGTACTGAACATATAAAAATGCAATGTATAACAATAGCACTATTCATTTTCACCTCAAGTTGATAAATATTTTTTTTTCCTTCTCGGGTTTCTCTTGCGCATCTCTAAATCGGCCTGAGTGCGCCTAAACAGGGAGGCAACCATGGAGCGAAAACAGTGGGTGGAGAGGCGCCGACGTCACATCGCACGCGCGCATCGGAACATGTGTCTCAAATTCACGCGTACGACTAGTCGCGGCGACCGTCGTAACGATCAGTCGCATGCGAATCGCATGCACCAGTCGTCCATGTGTCTCGCACTTTAGGCACGCATCGGCACATAGTATAACTGAGATGTCAGCTGTGCTTGTTTATTAAAGCAAAAGCTTTCTTAGCGGGGCCGATAGATAGCATTCCGTCAAAAAAATAATACATTTTCCCAAATACCAATTGGTCAATTGAAAAGATCTGGTAAGATCTGTGGACACACAGTGGTTGTGTAAAACTGGGCTTCCGTTGTGTCAAGACGTTTACTAGAAATCGCAAAAAAGGAATGGTTCTACATAGCATAATCCGCACACCAATCACAAAAAAGCAGTACAATGGTATAGCTTTGAGTCATAAAACACGTCGGTATACATTTGAAGCGTTCCTAGATAGTGCGCTAAAAATCTTTGCATGGGTTCGTTCTTCATTTGTGATTTGAGCCTCCAAAGGTTTGACGATCGATTGAATGCACTTTCAGCTCTCCTGCTTCTCTCTCAACTTTCTTTTAGAAGGGATGGTAATTTTTTTTCAGTTCAATCTGCGTGATCCTCTACGTCTAATGGCAGGTCTGTCCCGACTATGCCACCTTCTGTTGCAACAGTGCCTTCGTCACGACAGGGTATGTCTATGTCCAATAGTATGTCCAATGTGCAATCCTCAAGTCGCAAATGTTGCAGTAATGTCTGATGGTGGTGGTTTCTTTAGCTGTAGCGAGTGCCTGCCTTTCCTCGCAGTGTGTAACCATCTTGTCAACAATACTCCTAAGCCACCAGTGGTGCGATTGTGTTCTCACTGCCATCTTCAAGGTCTTTTTCCCTTCGCATGTACCTTTTTTTGTTTTGTTTACTCTTGTTTCGACGAGTACCCATGGCAGGGGATTGTCTTTTTTTTTTTTTTCTTTGCACTTGTTTAGCATTTCAGACCCGCTATTACCGTGAATGTGCTTTGCTACTTCTGTAATCAGTCAGCTCAAGTTACTCCTGTGGGCCTCCTCAATACATGTCTCAACACGTTTCAGAGTTGAAGTCCTCAACGCATTCACTAGGTAACCTTTTGTTTGCTACAGCCAGGGCTCAGCAATAGTGCAAGGGATGCGTGTTGGACTTGCATTCTGTAGGACCCGAGTACGAATTTCAAATTTAATTTTCCTTGTTTTTATTCTGGTCGTGCTGTTGGCCATTTTTCGCACCATCTTTATGTCACGCCAACGCCAGACGCAGCATTTGCACCGAGTCGTGCATTTAACGCTTTGACATAAAACTGGTCGAAGTAGTAGACACTTTTTCTGCATAGGCTAAACTGCAGTAATGGCATGCCAGGCCTGCATCAAAGGGCTGGAATGGTCGAAGTTCAGCCCTAATGAGCAAGAAAGCAGACAAAACGCCAGCATAGAACATGAGTATAATATATTTCCATTTGCCACATTTCAACAGCCTAAAAGGAAGCAAGGGTAAAGTCAGCCGTAAAGGTGCCGGCTTCAAAAAGCGCATGCTTCACATGTGAGCTTAAAAGAGCCACCTCTGCGAGAAGGCCAAATTTTCGAATCTTGAAAAACCTATACATGTAATACGCGAGTAGCAAAAATTGCTTGTATAGACAGCAACAACCTCTATGGCAACATATTAGGTATACACAAAACAAAACACAGCCTTTAAATATATAAAGTAAACCACAAGCACCCACAGGGTGCTCCACCTCAGAGGTATTAGTTGCTAATGATTTGGCACTAAGAGATAAAAAGCAGTTTTTATACAGAGGCCCTAAAACAAAACAAAACAAAAAAGCCAGACTGTGTATACTGAACATAATGAGCATAATGGCGCATGCGGCGCTATTGCACACAGAGAGAAAAAATATCGACTCCGGGCACTCTTTTTTTTCCTCCGCTCTGCACTTATGGCTCGTAATCTCTGCCGTGAAAGATTCCCAGCTTCCGTTATCTCGCTCTGAGCAGCCACGTCACACCGGGCGTCGTCATCACTTCTTGGCCTGCTTCTTCGACTTGGGCTGCTCGCCACTCTGTTTCTGGGGGGCGGCCGCTTTGGACAGCGGGGGCTCGGCCGGCGTCGTCATGGCGGTGTCGAGCTTCTTCTGGATGTTGGCGAAGGCGTCCTCGCCCAAGTAGTCGATCTGGCCCCGCTCCCAGGCGTACTGGCGGGCCTCGGAGCCCCCAACCACGTGCTGGCCGGCCCCAAACTGCCGAAGCTCCTCGGCTGTCTTGATCGTCAGCTTGGACATCTCGCCGGCGAGACCCGCCTGGAGGAAGAAGGTTTGCAAAGGTGAAAGTGGCGCACCTTCCTTGCTGGCCTGTGCAGGCTCTAGCAGAGTGCACACTGTGCACACCACTTTTAACGCAAACTTCGCTCAAATAAGCTACATAATTAGGAAAACAGGGAATGGCCATTTCCACTAGCCCACTAGCTCAATTCCCGCAACAGAACGTATGATGTCATACCAGCCAGCTCTGCGATTGGCGAAGGCCGGCGAAAGCAAATGCAAATTAGGCAGAGCTTATAAGCTTGCTGAACGAGCTATTTGCGCTTAAATTTAGGGCACATTCTTTTTATAGCAGTAAGAATGGGGGATAAACAGGGAAAGTTTCGAAAGCACACGTAAACATAGAAGTACCGATGCGTACTGTTGTTGGTACTGCGCGCACTATGCTTGTTTTAGCTGCACAGCAGTCCTTCGCTTTCGAGTTGTCTTACACGCACTGGGCGATTGGCCTAAGCGACGTTGCCTTACGTGACCCTGTTTGTCGAGGATAATCCATGTTTCACAAAACAATTGCTTTCTATTGTAACAAAAACAAGCCAGGTGCAAATACGGTCAAAAAAGAAAGCAACAGCACACAACGGTCCATGCATGAGTTTTGATTCTAGCGTGCAGGTGGCGTCATCTTTCGGCCGCTCGCCGCACCGCGGTGCCGGCAGTACTGGGTCGGAGTGCCGGACCTCCGCTGCCGGTCAGTGTAAGCTTACCATCGCGGCAAATATCTGAACACCGCTTTTAAATTCAGCGCTGATAACAACCCCTAGCACAATTTTTCACCACACTAACATCTCCTTTCTCGCATGTGGAACTTCTTTTTCGCGATCAGATTGATTATAAGAGTGGCGACAAGCTGTTGCTATCACGGTCTGCGCCGGTTCGAGCCGCAGTGATATTAAAAAACGGACGACGGCGAAGACATCGCCGGCCTAATCGCCTGGCCAAATAAAGTTGCTCTGTCTGTCGGGTGGCAGCGACTCATCCGAATCTGACGATTCAGATGACATGTTGACTGCTCGGGCGAGTGCGGACCATGTGCAATTGTAGCAGACGATGCGGCGAAAGTCCCTGACGTCATGGGTGAGACCGTGACGTCAGACTGGCCCGCTTGCAGGCTGGCCTTCAAACGGCCATTTTCCCGCACGGCAACCGAATTTGAAACTGGTTGCAATAAACGTGCTATAATTAATTCTGTGTTGGCGGCTAACGGCTTTCGGTTCGATTTTCGTAATTACTGGGCCAATAAGTATTCTTTACAGCATAAAAACTGAAAGCGACAAATTTAGTGTCAGTACTCCTTTAACCTAAATTGATTAATTTCTCAGTGATACAGCATAAAAACTGAAAGCGACAAATTTAGTGTCAGTACTCCTTTAACCTAAATTGATTAATTTCTCAGTGAATATGGCATCATTTGCTGCCGGACAAGCTCTAGGAGCACTATAAAACAAGAAATCTTTCGGATAAAAACTTGAATTTGGCCCTCATGGCCCCTTTAATGTTCGTTTCAGAAAAACACCCGAACGAACCTCACCAATCCAGTTTTTCCATTTGAAATATACAATGACACATACCAGGGTTCAGAAAAGCATATGGCGCCGCAGTACTGGGTTTTCATGCTTCTGATATTTTCTGCATTACTAAACTGTCCACTGCGAGTGGCACATCGGTGTCCAATCAGCACTAATTTACCAACATGAGCCAACTTGTTTTCGCAACTCAGCATCCCTTTAAAGCACAAATGGTATACCTGATCTACTCAATAGCACGTTTGTGCGATATTAACATGTTACACAGTGCATTTCTCGGCTAGTCCATTTTTTTTCACGATCCCGTGAACAACACTATCAGGGTTCTGCCCAAACCAGATCTGGGCGCAAAGACTCTGTGCTGTCCATTGACGGCACACTCTGACAGAACACCAAGGAGCTTAGCTACCAGTTCTGTGCTAAGGACGTCCACACGAGCCCACAAGAGGAGGTTGAGAGCAGGCGGCACTCACGCATTCGGGGAACAGCTTGGGCTGCACGTGGGTCATGAAGAGCTCCCACCAGAACTGCAGGTGGTCGAACATGTGCTGGCTGTCCCCCTGGGGCTGGACGTGGCCCGTCAGCAGGTTGAACATGTGGTGCCACGGCTTCACCGCACCCAGGAAGTGCACGATCTTCACGTCCCGGCCAAACCTGCACAAGGGAGAGTCGCCACGTTTCGACTGCCGCATTTTCAAGCAAGCGACGACACAATCACAAATACGGCCACATCCGATATGCTTCGAACAGGAAGGGGATGACCAAACGGGCCCGAGTAACCTATAATTCAATGAACGAAATGCACAATTTGTACCATTTTTGAGGCTATGTTCGGCTGCTACAAGAACTCAAGAAAGAACGACAGGCAGTGCTTGCCTCTTCCGTTATTTCAACACAAGTTTACATCCATTCCGTCCTGCCACTTTTTCCTTTACGACTATGCACTGGACAGTAAGCAGCACCTTGCCCGTGTTTTCAAACTGTACCTTTTACTTCCTCTATCTGCAAAAACACCAGCTGAGTAAAACTAAGAAAAAAATCTGAAAATAAAAGCGCAGGAACGATTTTACTGTATTTGCAAGACAGTTGCAAATATAGACCAAGGCGAACAGAGCAGCAGAAAACTTTACACACTTGCGGTATTCCCTCCAATTAATGAATTAATGCAGCAAGACTGGAAAGATTCCATTATAGTGAGACTAATAATTGAGCACTTATCAGTGCATCTGTTTACCTTTCAATTATGATGAATTGTCTCAAGAAAACTGGCATTTCCAAAGGTTAGCAGAACAAATGCTGAGGTACAGCTCACGTTCATAGGAACAAGAGATGACTTTTTGCTGACCAACCCATATATGTATGTAGTTCACATAGCAGCGCTAGCGGAGAGAAACATCTAAACGGTCTCAAGCAATTGCCTGTTATACAAGGCACGAGCTGCTTCAAAGAAGTCAACAACAGTTACTCTAGCAAGGCACAGCTGTTAGAACTAAACTTTTTTTTTTCTTCGATAGCATCATACACCTGCGAAACAAAAAAATATTAATTAAGGATTTCAAAGCTTAGCAAGCTTGCGATGTCCCGGCACCCTCATTCACAACCCCAGTCCACCAGAAAAAATATTGCTATATTTTAATAACATACCCGACAACACAGTCAATCTTTTGTCGCCGTTTTCCCGTTTATGCGTCACACCCCAAAATTCCGAGCAAGAGACCCAACCCGTGCAAGCACCCCCCACTCTAGTTTGGGCAACTTGAAATTGCCAACTTTTTGTAAGCCTTTTCAAATTGCCGCTATATATAAGACAGCCATCTTATATACAGCCTCCTACAGGGATATGGCATAAAGTATTGGCCAGAATGATGAGGCCCCAGCTGACTCTTGTCCTTTCATCTTTCTTTTCAATTTTCCCGATAATCTGACAAAAAAAATAAAAACGAAGTAAGCATTTACCAAAAAACTCCCACCTCCCCTCGCGGGAACCCCTGTGTAGATGCGACACATAGGCGGAGCGGCGAAGGGAACGCGTTTTATAGCGCTCATAACGTTGAGGGGACTGCGTAAGCTGGTCCCAGTCGATGACGACGTTGGCGTACTTGTAAAGCGGCGTGGACTCTAGGTGTTTGAGCCAAGCGTGGATGTTGCTTCGCCGGAGAACGGCACACCGGTTATATGCGCAGCGCGCCCGAAGGAGAGGAAACCGCGGAAGAGAGAGTACTGCACATGCGCCGGCCCCAGCGCGTCTGCCGCGGCTATGACGCAACGTGCCGCGGCTATGACGCAACGCAATCCAACACAATCCACTTTAATCCAATCCAATCCAAATCCAATCCAACCGAATTCAAGCCAAGCCAAGCCAAGCCAATCCAATCCAATCCAATCCAATCCAATGCCCCTCGCGAGAGAGTGTTCGTTATCGGAGAGGAGAAGGGGTGAGCGGCGGAGAGCGGCGGAGAGCGCAGCTCGCACGGCGAGGAGAATGGCAGAGGGGTGGACAACGCCGACGACAACGACGACGACGCCGCCGGAGGGACAAGGCGAGTGAATCAGATGCTCTGCATCTAAAATACTTCCCCGATTATACGAAGGGCAATAAATACAGTACTGCTCTCATCAACAGACGCACCTATGTCAGTGACTTTGTAGAATCGTTATTCGCACGGCTAGCAAGGCGCTCGAGAAGTGCTCAAGGCAGCTAATGGAGCGATTGGTTAACCCACACATCCAATCTTGATGTTGAATAGGTAGCGTAAATAAGCCACTCAAAGCAGAGCAAGAAGTTCTCTGATACAGATAGATGGCGCCAGTCGTGGGCACGTTACCAGCAAAAAGTAACAGTGTTACAGTTCCAGTTACCCAAGCAAAAAAAGTAACGTGTCACAGTTACAATTACTGTGAAAAAGTATCGTCGTTACTTTTTAGTTACTGTACAAAATCAAGTAATAGATTACAAACAAGATGACTCATTTTATTTACTAGAAACGTACGAAGGTATTCGGGCAGTCAGAATTACACGTGGTAAAACACTAGAAAAAAAAGACACCTAAAAGGGGGCACAGTCAAACTCAACACCAACAGTTGTGTAAGCCTAATTTCGTTGCATCAACGTTTATGTTGATGCACCCTTGGTGTCTTTATGTGTGCCCCGTTCTCGGTGGGCCCCAATGCGGTGGTCTTTCTTTACAAGGCTAGACGAACTCCCTCCTCAGCGTCTTGTTTCTGCTCAACTCAAGACGAAGGAAAAGTCTTAAGTAATCACCTTGAAGAGCTACGTGCGACCTGTGTTTTCTGTATGGAATTCAATCCTCTTAGTGACATCCTCTCCTAAGCTGCGAGGGGAACCGCACTGTGGGAAGGTGGAAGGTGGGGACAATATGGCAAAGAAGAACGTTAGAAAAAGTGGAATGCAAGAGCTGTTTGTCAGCCTTTAATGAGTGTTGCTGTTGGATATTTTTCTATAAATAAGGAAGTAACTGTAATGATATTTTATGTTACAGTTACTGCGTAAAAAAAGTAAGTTACAGTTACAAGTTACTGAAAAAGTAACTAGTTACAGTATCAAGTTACTGAAAAAAGTAACAAGTTACAGTAACAAGTTACTGAAAAAAGTAACGAGTTGCTAGTAATTAGTTACTGCCCAAGACTGGATGGCACCCCCATTTAAGTTCATTCCACATCATAAGCATCACAGAGAAATCAACTCGAGGACACTTTCGCACGAAGATGAATGCTGTTGGTGTGTCAGCTGCTGATGACATAAGGATGCTTTCTATACCACCGAACTAGCAGCCAGATCCTTCTTGCAATGTGATAAATGCCTACGCACACTCACTGTTTGTATGCAGGCAGGTAGGTGTAGGCCACGTTTGAGTTCATGTTATAAATAAATGAGAGATGGCGGGTGATGTCCTTCCTTGCCCAGTCCTTGAAGTACATGTTCAGCAGGCCTTGGTCCCCCCCTGAAACGAAAAAAGGGGTCACAGGGAACATGAACACTGGTGGTACCTCTTCACACATCTTTTTGTTTACTTCTTCCTCCAAATGGTAAAAGTGCTGCCAGAAAATACAGCGTGGAAGCACGCACCACTGCCCTGCCCTCCCTTACAAACACCAAAAGTGGAACCATGTAGATAAGTGAGAATTCTGGGATTTCCCGAGTGCGTACCATTGCCATGCATTGAAATTTACCCACCCGTGGCTAGAAAGTAACTGAGGAAAAAATGCTTAGAATGATTTGTTAGGTTTTTGTTTAACAGCGGAACTGCTGAACCCAGCTGCAAGTTGTCCAATGTGAACAGAAAACCTTCGATTGGAAAGAAAAAAAAACACGTCCCTTAGTGGGAATCAAACCCGAGTCCCTCGCGTTATGAAACCGGCGTCTATCCAATTGAGCTATCATCGCATTCTGGGCCCACCGCATTATTTCCACTGGGTTATTTGTAGTGTTGGCTTTGGACTTAACGTGAGCGTTCATTCGCTTGTTCATTCACTCACTCGTTCTTTCGTTCACTGCCTGACCCACTCGCTCACATAGGCCTCACTGCAGCAACTGAGCTGCTCTGAGCCGCTCTTAACAGCAGGAGTGTTTGAGCTTCAGCTTGAGCACAGCGTCGTCCAGGCTTGCTCGTGGGCTTATGCCACATGAGGAGCTCGCAAAAAAAAAAACAGTTTATGTGCGTCCGCACCTCAAATGGGGAGCACAAGACAGCTTTTGCAACAGACGCCAAGTTCGTGAAGTCAGTTTCCTTGGGTTCTAGACCGTGCTAACGCGGTCCACTTTGGAACAGATGTGACAGGCTGCGGACCAAACAATCCGGGCCTGCCAGTCGTGGAGAACTTTCAGCGGCAAGTTCGGAAATCCATGTCAGGTGCAACAGCCGGGTCTCTTGACGAGAGGAGAGGGGCCGCCAGCTATGCTGTTTCTCCAGCACTGCACCACCAGTGCAAGCTGCAGCAATTTTTTTCAGCAAGGTGATGGGTCAAAGGAGAGAATGGCCTGGCCATCAAAGCTTAAAATTTTTGAAATTTCTTTTTCTATGGCGCTTGCACGTCCTTCAACAACCATGGCAATGACAAGAGAAGAACCCGTCTTTAGGCATTTTGTTTAATTTGACATTTAACATTAAGCCATCGCTCCACATGCAAACATTTTGTTATGTTGTACATGTGTATATGCAAAACTGATTGATGAGCACTAATTTGAGATTTTCCAATGCTTTGCATACAAACTAAAAAAACGCTATTATGTGCAAGTGAGCACAAGAGGAATTCACCTTCAGCTCTACAAGAGCAAAGTGCACAGAAAGAAGGCTAACGATTTTGTGCAATCTTTCCTGAAGCCACAAAAAAAAAAAAGGACACCTGCAATGTTGCAGATTTCACAAGAATCTGAAGGCTTTAGTCGTGGCTGAAAAGAGACATGATTGGAAACGGCAGCATGACTAACTGGTGCGACAAGCTGGCATGACTAATTACAACTAACTACCCAAGTAACTAGCATGCATGTGACAATATCACCATGGCTAACTAACATCCACCAGGCAAACATTCCGCCCTACTAATCCTGACCAATTTTGCATAACAAGCAAGAAAATGGCAGATTTGAAAAATTTACAGGACAACTCTAGGATTGCAATCTGTGTGTGCATTGTTACCCCTTTAGCACCAAGGAATAAAAACCTCAAAGGGATTCTGCAACACTTCCAATAAACGCTTTCATTCTTTCCTTTGCATCTAGAAGCACTGCGAAAGCTATAGTTATCGCCTGCACTGAGCAGCAAAGCATGACTTGCTCACTGCAGCAGATCTGCCTTCCGCTTCTGCTTTGATTTCGTGGCTTTCTTTTTTAAAATGGCTATCAAATACGTTTATTGCTGCAGCCTAAAGAAAGCTGGCCAACAGCTGCTACACCACTGTAATGACTTAATTCGAGCAGTCGAAGAACGCCAAGACTGAAAAAGAGTGAAAAATCTTTTGAGAAAGGTTCTAAGTTATCTGATAGGCACAGAGCAAAAATTTATGGCTGAGGTATTGTCTGATTCCCTATTCTAAGTACAGTCAAACTCCGCTACAACGAAATTCACGGGGATCGCGAAAAATTTCGTTGTAGCGAGAATTTCGTTGTCGCGGAAAAATCAGTAAATAAAGAAAACAGGGCAGGCGTCTAACTGGCATCGTGAAATCTCCCACCTACCTTTTCGCCCCAATGTTGCCAACTTGCTTGGAGCTCGCTCCGCCAAAAACAGCACCCTTTTTATAGCACGGAGTTTATATCGTAATTTTCGGTCACAACGCGTCTCGCGGCGCTTAGACCAGCGTTGTAATATGCGCGTCGTACTCGTGGAGATCCGCGCAAAAGCAGGCGTCGTGAAATCACAGCGCGGAGTTTATACTTTAATTTGCGGTCACGGATATGCACAGGATATGCACGACACTCTGGGAGCATTTTATTTCCAAAACTTGAAAAAATCGCTGATTTTTTACTGTTTGCGCGTTCGCACGAGCAACGGGAGAATGCGCTGCTCACAGTCTGCGAGGAGCTCCATGGCGACATCATCGTCATGGGCGCCAAGGAAACTACGTAAAACTTCCAAGGAGTCCATGACCTGCGACGCGGTCACTGACGTCGGGACTGTCGGAACACCATGCCCGACTTCTTCGTCGTCGGATGAATCGGCGGCGGCGGCGGAGGCGGCGCGAGCACTCTTGAGGATCTCGGCATCACTCAGCTCCTCGTAGACGATCACGTCCGCGTCGGCATTTACGTAGTCGCTCAATGCTACGTTCTCAGGAACAATGCCGGCTTCCTCGAGAGCTGCCCATGCTTCGGCCGTTTCCTCCTCCTCCGCCGCCGCCGCCGCCGCTTTTGAGCGCCGTCGGCGCCGGTAATCCGGACCCCGCTTCTCGATGTCCGGATGTTCGGAGAAAATGTTGATACTAATAATTTACATTGTTAGAACTTATCAAAATTAGTTAGAGTGGTTCAGTCCGTTGCAAATCGAGTGACTTGTGTCCCGGGAAAATTTCGTTGAACCGGGAGAACAATAAAAAAAGTTATTCGTTGTGGAGGGAGTTTTAATACATTGGGGCCTATGGGATGCGGGCGGGGAATCGAAAAACCTTCGTTGAAGCGGGAATTTCGTTGTAGCGGAGTTCGTTGTAGCGGAGTTTGACTGTACTGGCTGCATTTGTTAACTATGTTCTGAAAGCATTAAGGATTTGGAAAAAAGTTGAACCGAGTGTTGCAAGGTCCCTTTAAACTTCAAGCACCTAATGGATGCCCATGTTCCATGGCAGTGTCCTGCAATTTTAGGTGAACAAGTTCTCTCCAAAAGTGCAATTCAGAAATGAATCTAGGAGATATACTAGAGCACTGCACGGGCCCGGGCCAGCCCGAAAGCCCGGGCCCGACCCGGCCCGCGGGCCGGGCTGGGCCGCCCGAAGTCGATCATCGGCGGGCCGGGGCCGGGCTCAGGCTCGACGCCGCGGGCCCAGGGCAGCTCGGGCTTGAATTCATAGGCCCGGCCGTTAATAGTTCCGACGTGAAGTGTAGAAAAGAGCATAAAATTGAATATTCTGAGTATACTTTTACGCGCTTCTTGATGTTAGTTGTACACATTGTTTTAAAAACGTGTTTTGCTAGGGCTGATAGTCACTATGCTGTAACCTTAATGACATTTCATGTACTGCCTCAAGATTTTATATTTTGGTGTATAACATATCAAAGATACGGTTACAAGGAATGCCCTAGCGGGGAAGGAATTAATTAAGCCACCCTGGAGCTGTGCACCTATGTCTATGTACGCGTGTTTTAGATGTCGAACCAATCTAAATGCAGCTGCCGTGGCTGGAAATCAAACTCTCGTGCTAGAGAAGCGCCGCCGCTTAAAGGAGCCATGAAGAGAAAATGCAAGTTGGTTTTATTCGAAAGATTTCGTGTTTTATAGTGCCCCCAGCGCTTGTCCGGATACAAACGGTGCTTTATTCACTGAGAAATTAAACAATTTAGGTTAAAATTTTGAGTTTCCCGCTCAATCGTGCGTTTTCGTGGTCCCAAATGACATCACAGGAACCGACCGCTCTGCAGCCTAGAGTACCTTCATTCACGCATCCGCCGTACAGGGTAGAGACACGTATACGCTGGCGCCGCCATTTTCGGTTGCTTGCTCGCCGCCGAAGCAAGTCATTGTGTCAAAACCGCGCTAAAATTATCGCCGCAACGCGGTTTACTGAAGAAGTTTGAATAATATTGTCTGTTTCGTGTTGCTAGGTCTCGTGGGAAACGAAAAGAATAACGCGTTGAGCCCATTGGCCCAATTGCGGCGGCACGGGACCGTTCAAAGGTTGTCTCCACCCTGTACAGCGGTGTTGGTTTGTTCCTGCATTTCTTTACGTTCCGTAACCTAGATGGCGCTACCATACCGTGGCAAGCGTTTGGTTTGTTTTTGCCCGCATTTAAACCTGGCTTGTTTTTGTTCTGGGAGAAAATATTCGTTCCCTGAAACAGTGCTCGCTCGACAAATGGGGTCACGTAAGACACCGTTGCTTGCGTCAATCGGCCAGTGTCGTCTGAGACAACCCCAAGCCCCGTAGTGCTGTGCAGCTAAACCAAGCATGCTGTGCGCAGTACGAACAGCAGAACGCATCAGTACTTCTATGTTTACATGTGCTTTCGTAACTTCCACTGTTTGTCCCATCATTCTTATTGCTTTGTAAAGAATGTGCCCTAAATTTAAGCGCAAATCGCTCGTTCGTCAAGTTTGTAAGCTCTACCTAATTTGCGTCTGCTTCTGCCAGCCTCCGCCAATCACAGAGCTTAGCTCATGTGACATCATAGGTTCTGTTGCGGGAAATGAGCTGGTGGGTCGCATGACCATCCCCGTTTTTCCTAATTATGTAGCTTATTTGTGCGAAGTTTACGTTAAAGGTGGTGTCAGTATGATTCTAACGAGACAATCTTTTGAATGAACCAAACTTGTGTTTTCTCTTCATGGCTCCTTTAACAACCACTCCAGGGAAAATATTTCAACGCACGCACATACTCGTGGATTCAAATGGAGAGCAAGAAATTTCATTAATACCAACTTGTGACCGAAACAACCCCATGAAGTTGCCAAGAGCCTGGTCATCAAAGGTGATGGTGTTTCTCGTGTAAGAATACAAGCTATTATTACGCCCATGTGGCGTGAACTGCAGATGGTGTGACCTAAACTACGTGTACTTTAAAACCCTTATTTTTTGCGTTACAATTCAGGGCGTGCTTGTACAGACTACATGCTCCATCTGATTTCCCGCTACGAAGACACTCGACCAAATACAATAAACAAATTTTCTTCAACGTCTAAGACCAGGCCTGGTCACACACATCAGGCCCTCCCTAAGCTTAAAAAAAAAAAAAAAAAAAAAAAAGAGAGAGAGACTGTGTCCGGGCTGGGCGTGGGCTTGAGACGACGGGCCCGGGCCGGGCCTTGGATTGAGACAACGGGCCCGGGCCGGGCCTGGGCCTGAGACGACGGGCCGGGCTTGGGCTAAGCTCACTTATGAATTCCCGGGCCAGGGCCGGGCCCGGGCTAGGGCTTCACAAAGCGGGCTCGGGCCGGGCTCAGGCCTTAAAATCAGGCCCGTGCAGTGCTCTAAGATATACGACAAAGAGTAATTATCTGTAAAGGAAAGTTTGACATCCACCTAAATGCAGCCATACAGCTACACAGATCCTGGACCAGGACGAATTTTTCTTCAACTGCGAAGTTTCTGAGAAAGCTGTATAGCTTTCCTGTGCAGCCGTATGGCTGCATTTAGGTGGATGTCAAACTTTCCTTTACAGAAACTTACTCCACCTTGGGGATTTCCCCTAAATCTGGTTAGAGTAATTATCTGCAAGGTGCAGAAGTTACTCAGAAGTTCTTTTGTAACCGTGTTGGCTAATCTGTTTGAGTAATCAGTGTTCACCACTTTTTGTGACTTCCTCATGTAGGCTACGAGCCTTAGTTTAGTTGTAATGCGCAGAAGAAGAAACACCGTGCACAAAATGCTTTACAAGCCACTACGGTGATATCGCACTGGCTTACAATGTCACCATCATCATCCCCATCATTGGCAGCCTACTGGTGTATTCACATGATGTAGTTTCACCCTCTGTGTAATGAAGTTCTGTTTGCCGAAATTTCAATGTAACGAAGTTTCATGAAAAACTAGACACGAAATTTTGGTAGTAGAAGTAGATTTTAGGAGATGCAAGCGTTGAAGAAGGGTCTTAATAAAACGCTAAGGGCGACACGGGCTGCCCAATGCCACGGATGGAGCAAACCACAGAGTCTTTGAGTGAGCTCCTTGCCTACAAACTGCGCATGGCGCCGCTCCCACCGCATGCCACACCGATTTACCCTTCATTCGACTTCGCTCATGCTTTTTGGGTTCCATCATTCCAGCAAGAGAGTGGCAAAGCATTTGTGGGTCTTCATAAGCCTCGCGCGTATTTTTTTCACGCCCATGTCTGCAATATCACGCTGCCACCAGCTTCTGCCACGGCCAGAAAGTGACTCGCGCCGTGCGGCAGTGGGAGGGGCCCGACGAATTGCACCAATGGGGAGGCACGCGTCACACGGCAAGAGCTTCGAAGCGCTCAGGGATGCTGGCTGGCCCTGCCAGAGACGATTAGGCTTGTCACCATGGAGGGTATTTGATGGGCGCTTTCCTAAGCGGCGCGTGCGACGTTTTAAGGTTCAAATTTCGTCCCATTATTAGCTTGTTCCCCCGCATGAACAACTTCACTTGCCCCTCATGTTGAGTTTCAGTGAGCAGTTAGAAGCGGTCGCTGGAGCTGCCTGAATCGCGCGAGTGGTCTCCGCGGCTGCGTCAGTGCGCCTGTGGCTTGCAAGGCGCATTTTTGCGTGCAGAAAACTCTCCATGCGGTTCCCGCTGATGCCCATGTAGATGATTAAGCTCTGACGGAAACAGAATCAGTGCGTCATCTGTGTATGCAAGCCACGTTTTCGTCTGCAGAAACCGCATCACAGTTAACACTTCATTTTGAATGCAAATTTCAATGTAGCGAAATTTCAAAGTAATGAAGTAAATTACGAATTTTACTGGCTTTGTTACATCAAGGTTTGACTGTACATTCTTTAGTTAAGTAAAGAAAAAATAGGTAGGTAATGCTTTCCCTTGCTTCAGTATGTACCCTTAACCATGGAAAGCAGAGAAAGCTTACTTAACCAAAACATCTAGTCAGGGTTGTGCGACACGGTGTGCCTTATGGCTGCACAGCAGTATAGAAGTGGGTACTTGCCGTCAAAGCTGCCGTGTTCCTTGGCGAAGTCGATGAGGGCGTTGTACGTGGACTCAGATGGGATGAAGACAAAAACACCCGAGTTGAAGCAGTCGGGCCAGCCAACGTCCGGTACAGCTGAGAGCTCTTCTCTGGAGAACAGCTCATCACAGTTTTGGAGGACCTGCGCAATGGAGACAGGACGAAAAAAGAATCATGGAAACAGGACAAGCCATCACTCATTACATGTAACAGACAATGTAGCCACTTTTCCCATTAAAACACCAGGACACCTTGCAGGCCACATGGGACTGGTGGAGTTTTAATTGTGGCTGCACGTGCTGCAGCTGAAACCAGGCTATGAGGCACAATGCAGCAAGGAGGGCTACGGGCTCATTAAAGGGGCCATGATGACAAAATGCAAGTTTGGTTCGTTCAAAAGACTGCCTCGATAGAATTAGGCTGACACCACTAACGTAAACTTCGCTCAAATAAGCTGTATAATTCGGAAAAAAGATGGCCATGCGAACCACTAGCTCATTTCCCGCAACAGAACCTATGATGTCATACCAGCCAGCTCTGTGATTGGCGGAGGCTGGAAAAAGCAAATGCAAATTAGGCAGAGCTTATAACTATTTACGCTTAAATATAGAACACATTCTTTTTACATCAGTAAGAATGGTGGGACAAAGAGTGGAAGTTGTAAAAGCACACGTAAACATAGAAGTACCGATGCGTACTGCTGTTGGTACTGCGCGCACTATGCTTCATTTATATGCACAGCACTGTAGGACTTTGGGGTTGTCTCAGAAGACACTGGCCAAGTGACGCAAGCGACGGTGTCTTATGTGACCGTATTTGTCGAGCGAGTACCATGTTTCACAAAATGATTGTTTTCTCCATGAACAAAAACAAGACAGGTTTAAACACTGTCACAAAAAAAACGGGCAGAAAACTGCTTGCCGCGGTGCTGTGGAGCCATCTAGGTTGACTAGCACTAAGCAAGTCTCCGCTCCACACCAAGTTTAGCTGAAAGACCTGTTCTTATGATGTAATTGCAAACATCGTTCGAACACACATTTTGGCCCGAGAATCACAATTTTAGTTTAAATTGATTAATTTGGCAGTAAATAAAGCATCGCTTGCTTCCAGACAAGCGCTGGGGGAACTACAGAACACGAAATCTTTCGAATAAAACAAACTTGTATTTTGTCTTCATGGCATGAAGACAAAACATGAAGACATGACATGAAGGTGACATGGGGCATCTACACAGCGCAAAAATCTCGCACATGCCGGTGTTTGTTTCCCACGGGGGGGAACGGTAACGCAAAGAGCGTTTCATTTGTCCTGAGAAAGATGCCAGCACTGCACTTGTGCAGCACAGTTCACTCACCAGTGTGTCGGAGTCCATGAAGACGCACTTCTTGAACTGCACCAGGCGCCAGCAGTGCAGCTTGGTGAACGTGACGCCCAGCTCTGGCCGGTTCATCAGCGCTAGGTTCGCAGGGTCTCGGCTGTCCAGCAGGTTCACCTCTTCCACCATGTCAAACGCCTGCGACAGCAATGACCTGCACAAAGGACAAGAGAAAACAGGGGTGTCCTTAGACGGGAGAGGGAAAAGACCTTCCTGCCATGTGGCAAGGACTGTGGAAACTACAATAAGTTACATTGCACAGGTTATATCATTAAACAGCACGTTTAAAGTGGTCTGCTGTCTGCGTCAGTGTATCCTGACATTCTTAATGGTGTAAGTGGAGTGCGGGTTGTTTTTTCTATTTATGCTTAAATCATTATTACGGTATAAGCTAAGGACTCCCGTAGATCTGCACCTCTGTCCCAACAGGAGATCTTGCTCCTGTTCATGACAGAAAGGCGCAGGACTCACGGTCCTTCATACAGAGCTGATCTTGCTTCTCGCACCAGCAGGGGGCGGGATGAAACATTTCTGTCCCCAGTACGACATACAATCCCAATGCTGCTGTTCAATCTGCAGCAACTTACTACTGCACAAAGTAAGCAGCAGGTCAGGAGGGGAAACTTTCCTTCCTTGGGTGGCCCGATAGCATCACAAGATACTGGCAGAGTTAAGCTAGCGGCATCCATTGCAAGCAAAGAAGCTGGGCGGATGCGACGATCAGCATTCCACTGTGCAGCCAAAACATGTCGCGGCCACGCAGTGAATGTAGCCACTATCGCCTCATCTATCAGGTGCTGTTCCATTGCTGCCACGGTCTTCTGGTCACTCGCAAGCGTTTGCTTTGCCTCCTAGGTGCATTCTTGTGTTACGCTTCTACTGTGCTAAAGGGTGAAACGCCACCAAAGAGCACAATCCTTTCCCTACCAGCATTGTGTGGCTGTAATGCTAACTAAGAAGGGTGCAAGAGCCTGTAAACTTTTTCGTAAGGCAACATGCCCAAACATTAAGGTTTCTAGTCCATTTAATGATGATGAAAATTAAAGCTGTAATGTAAGCTTATTGATGATGCACCTGACACTAATGCAGTTTATTGCCTGGGTATAAAGCGGAGGCTCTAAAAGTAAATTAAGTAAAGATTAAGTAAAGTAGATTAAGTAAAGCAGGCACACTGCCTGCTTCTGCTACTTAGTGCTAATAGAATTTTACTAGTAACTACATATTTGCTTAGATTTGCATAAGCGTATTTGTAGGTGTAGGCGCAACGCAAGGCGTAGTTGTGTAGGCATTTAACATCGTTCTGTGCAGAAAAATTTTGCTTTTGCTCCAGTTTCAATAGTGAAAGGTTACAGTTGGCCTTAGTTCCAACTGTAAACCGTTTTTCTTTTTTTTTACACCCTGGACAGATACGTGTTAGGAGAAGCACATGAAAACAGGTCACGCCATCAGCCCAAGTTTAAATTTCCCTTCAAAAATCTAGCTCGGGAGCTTCTAAGAGCCAAGAATCAACCAAACAGATCACTTGGGTGGAATGCAAGCACCGTTATGTGTAGAAGCCTTGCTCGCTGACTTTCAAGTACTCAAGCTTGGCTGGCAGATCTTAATCCCAAGTTTTGCATGTGCTGTCATAATAGCCCTATCGACTTTCATTCATATGCAATTGACCGATGCAAGTATGTATGTGAATGCGTGGGTCAATTACATATGAATGAAAGTCTACAAACGTATTTGCTTGTGGCGACTCAAACAGGCAAAATGATGCAAGCTGTTTTCAGACTGCTCAAAAGCTTGCCACTTGAGGAGCTTTCGGGCTGCCACTTCAACTGTCAATTATTAACAGCTGTCGAACAGAACTTGAGGTTTATTTGCATGCATTTGAACCTTGGCTATATGAAAATGAGTGAACCCTTCAATTATGCAAGTAGAGATCACACATGCAATTTCAAATGAGTGAACAGACGCACTCAGTGGCAGCAGATTACGGCGTGTGGGGACATTAAACTGTCATCACAAGCAAGGGTGGAGAGACATCACACAAACACCTCCCCGTGATTTGCGCGAACTTATCGAGCAAGCTTGAGCAGTCTAATGCTCTGCCAAGCTTACCTCATCTGTGGGGTGACTGTGTTGGTGATGAGGATGACCAGCTGCCGAGAGGTGTGCACCCGCTTGAGTGAGTAGGCCAGCACCAGAGCCCCCAGTGAGTAGGTGTCGTCTGTTGCCAGGGTCACATAGGCCTCATCGCTCACTGCGAGTGTGCAAACACAGGGCAGGTACCACATTGGAAAAACGTGTACTGGCAAAGGCAATAGTTGGCGCCAATCGTAACGCAATGCTCAACCAACCGCACTAATCCATAAACGGTGCTTTCATAAGTCTTAGAAGCGGCTCAATTTGAGTGCTGGTGTTCTGTGCGTATGGCTTCTTGCATCGCATACGCAGGAGTAGGCAGGCTTCAATGAAACAGGTAGAAATAATGAAGTTGACCTAACATAACATTTCGTGTTTTTAGAAAACCCATTTATCCTAGGCTACAAGCGACGATTACATTGCCGGGAAATTTTGGGAAACAAAACACTATCAATAACTCAAAACTTGAACGCCGAATCGCTGCAGCAGCGCACTTTATTTTTGAATAAAAGGCATAAATTATCTCTCGCACAAATCCAGACAACGCATATCAAACAGAATTCAACCGTAAATTTCACTTGGGCTGTGTTTACTAGTAAACAAATCAAACTGCACAACATGACGATCAAAATACAACGAACAATATGTTATAGTCCCTGACAGCGGGTTTTGGCCATGTGGTCGCCAACAGATCTCTCACCCTTGCCGAGGTCGCCGCTGCCCTCATCGACGGCCGCAGAGTCGAACCTCATCGGCGAGCAGGCCGCCGCGGCAACCAAGCCGGCAGAAATGTTTAGCGTGTCCATGCTGGCTGACTACACGCGGTCCGAGAAGGCGTGTCTACGCCCCACGAGCGAGGGTCGCGTTATCGGCGCAGACAGGCGGACCGCGGCCACAAATATTCCTCCCAGCGGGGGTAACTCCGGTGCGTTGATCGCTCGGGTAGGCGTGCCACCACCACAGGGGCGCGACAGTCCTACTTTCAAGTGGAGACAATGCCGTGAAGCGGCTGCACAGGATGTGACAGGCCGTCAAGGTCGCGGCCCGTACGCGACAAGGTCGAATATGAGCCGGCGTACCGTGAGGCTGCCACTATTTACAGCGTCACTATAGGCACAGCTGCCACGGCGAATGAACTGGGCACGCTGCAAGGCGGGGAGTCCGGCAAAAAAAGTCTTGGACACGACAACTGCCAAGGGAGCGCGGGGTAGCAACCATTGCAGAAGATCGTTCGCGTTGGCCGACGTTGGCGGTAGACGGCATGGACTACGTGACCATCGAAAGTTCAACGTTCGAAGCCATAATTCAAGAGATTTTTTTAAATTTTAACCTTTCATTTTGCTTTTCGTTCGGTGTAGCAAAAATTTCAAAAGATCAATAAAGTTTACCAGATTAAATAGCAGTGTAACCGAAACCGAAACTAACAAAACGGCGGGAGTTTGTGACGCGCATTGGAATGTGAAGAGTTCACGAAGTAACGGTCCGTTTTTAGCATTCCGCCAGATAAAGCATGCGTTATCATAACGCTTTACCTAAGCGTGCGCCACGCAGGACTTGAAAAGATAAAATGAAAGGAAGGCTTCCCAAACAGATTGTCACAAGGGCAAGAATTCGGAAACAGAATCGTCTGTGTGCGTAAAAATAGACGACGTTAGAGGGAGATCCGTATCGCACCGTGAAGAGGCGGGCTCAGCGACATATCAGAAAGCTTTGTTCGCTTGGATGCGCTCAAGGACCAGGCGTCTTCGGCAGCTAAACGGCACACTGGAACGTCCGCATAGCTGTGCTCAAATGAAGCGCACTTAAAAAAAAAAAAAAAAGTCTTTATAGGCACAGCGCTTTTCTTTGCATTTCTTAATTTCGGTTAACGCAATTTGCCTGTGTGCCAAATGAAGCATCTCAATGCCGGAATCGATGTGTCATTTAGCTTTACAAATAAAGCTTCAACGTACGTCTTTGATAGTCGTGCTCCATATTTAATTCAGAATAATTCCTGTGGCGATAGCCTTTGATTCGATCGTGTAGCGCTTTGGCAATAAGTTTTTTTTTTTCTGCTCAAGTTACATGTACGCAGCATGTTAGGCAATGACACTGATTCACGGACAAATTGAGTTGAATGGAAATATGCGTGCCGTATTAATTTTGTTCTGAATGAAATTGGTCGATTCATTTAAATTCTAACGGTCCCAACATGGGCATAAATATATACGTACAAATATGCAAGCCATGTGAAAATTATTTGTTAATTTATCGGTTACTTCCATCTTGATCGATAAAAATTATTGAGCGCAACGCACGAGATTACGCATTAACGGTGCCGTCGCAGCATAGAGTGCACGTTAACTCAACGCACGTAACCAAAACTGAGGGCGATGCACGGCACAAAAATACTTCAGACCATAAATACTGAAGAATTCTGGCAAATGCCCAGAAACTTTTTCTTCGCCTTCGCACGCTGTGCGCAAAGGTGCGCCAACCTATAGTTGGCAGGTTGAAAAGAGTTAGACACTGCGCCGCGCATGACTTGATACGCAATACGTCCGCAATTAGCTGGAGATGTCCTTATTGCTCCACACATGCAAACAGGCACAAAGAATATCGAGGAAAATACAGCCTGACACACACGTATCGCTGTTTTAAATTACGGCTCCGTCCCGCCGGTCTGAGCGTAGCAAGGCAAAATGATGGAAGCAACAAGGTCGAACCTAGAGTCGAACCTTGCGGCACACCCAAGATCACGCGCACTCGCGGCAATACGACAAGCACGCTCGCAAACGCGCGCTATCGTGTTACGCCCTCCAGAAACCTATTTTGGCACCGGGAGCAGACGACAGCTTCGGGATCCCAGTGGCAGAAAAATGAGGGGTCATAAATGGAGTCGGGGACAAGTCCTAGACGTCGGCTATAAAAAGAGAACTCTCGCTCTTGCACGCATTGTACAGCTCCGATCCGCACTTACCGCGCTCCATCGCCGATTGTTAGTTCCGCGCCGACAAGAGCAGTGAACGGCGGCGTAGGTGGGCTGAATACTGGCTTCTAAATGGGATGGGTCAAGAGATGGGATGAATCGAGTCAATGAAGACTGGCGCATGCGCTGCCGCTGCGAGGCGTGCGCGCGCGTCGCGCCGGCCGGCCGACAAAGCGCTTCGGTTGTTTCGAAACGACTCCCGTAACGGATCCCGAGAGAGTGCGGACAACCTAGAACGCCTAGAGTGAAGTCAGCGGGCGACGCGCGCAAGAGCGCCAGATTTAAACCAGTCGTCGCAAGTGTATCGATGTTTTCTGAAGCGCTAGCCAATGTTACTCTCTAGCTAACACAAGACCAAGGTCGATGTGAGAGCATAATTCCCCGCATAAAGAGTACCGCGAAGAGGCGAGTAATTTATTCGAAATTTTTACTATCCAGAAACAGAACGTCATTTAAGGAAATGCACAGCATAATTCGTTCGTTAGAAGTGCACAGTCAAATTGATTGATTGATTGATTGATTGATTGATTGATTGATTGATTGATTGATTGATTGATTGATTGATTGATTGATTGAGTGAGTGAGTGAGTGAGTGAGTGAGTGAGTGAGTGAGTGAGTGAGTGAGTGAGTGAGTGAGTGAGTGAGTTGCCCAAAGGGAGGATGGGGAGTAGCATCTAGCTCTGAATGTTTTACGAGTTTTAGAACTACATATTTTAAAGCTTAGTTGGTGAAATGTGTCGCGTCAGGGAGAGGTTTTTAGCACTTGATCTCACCCCCACTATTCTCTGCGCATGCGCCGATCATCTTGCAAGAGGGCAGTCTGCCTTGACTTTTACCGAACTTACTAAACCTTTACCGCTCCCTGACTAGCAGGAGTCTCTGTTAATTATACATTACTATTCCTTGCTCTGGCTTCTTGAATAGTACAGAATCTAAAGATTACTGCAGGATATAAAAATCTATAAAAAATTAAGGATTTCTAGGCATTTCGCGGTTAATTAGGTTAAATAAATAACACCCGGCTTAAACGCGTTTTCACAAACCATTTAGTTTCTCTGAAACCCGTATAGCTTATCGAATCGTGGTTTTGTTTCCGAGGGTTACACATACAAATGTTTCAAAGGAACCACGGAGACGATATACAACGTTGTATGATTTGAAATAAGTAACTGCGCTTAGGTAACTCCCACTACGGCGTTTCCACGACCGCTGCCCTTGCTTACATCTGACACCCACATTAACAATTTCTCCAACTAAAGGAAGATCTGCGTCACGCCACACGCGCTCTCATCCCACCGTGTGGAACAGACCTTCCCAGTGGGCTCGCTCGCTGGGATGAGGTACTGCTGCGTAGACTTCGAGTTGGGGTTGCCCCCTGCGGTAACCCAGGCGTGGCCACCGCGGTACCAAGCCCCGTTTACCAACAACTGCCCCTTCTGCACGGCTCCTGCCGAAGACGCCAACACCAATCACCTGCTATGGACGTGCCCTTCCCTGAGGGCAGCAAAATGAGATCCCTACACCTTTTTTTTTTTTTGGTATTCAATAATAATAATAATAATAATAATAATAATAATAATAATAATAATAATAATAATAATATTATTATTATTATTATTATTATTCGCGGCACAGGCGTCTTCTTGACTTCCTCCGGGAAACGGGTGCCAACTTGTACCTTTAGGACTTTATGCCAAAGGGCATACTATCGCAATTAAAAAAAAAAAAAACTCCACAGCAGCCCGGAAAGAGTTTTTTTTTTTAACCGGCTGAAAGCTACGAAGCATTGGAAAACTTTCAAATTTTGCGCTGCACGACGCTGGCAGGACGTGATAAGGCTAACACTAAAAACAGTTATGAGGGTGTCAATTGCCCGTTATCATTGCCCGTAACTATAAATACTACTGACTAAAATCGCGTAGTTGTGTTTTTTGGAGGTGGGTTTGATCGGCGGGAGCCAATGGCACGAAGGAAGTCCTGAATGTCTAGATCATTTGCTTGAGATTCGCATTAAAATTGGAATCACTGTTGTTGTGACAAAGCAGTCTTTTCATTGACCAAACTTGTACTTCGTGTTCAGGACCCTTTTTGAACTGAATTGATTGTATGTATTTGCGAAGAGTGTGCATGATGTCAGAAGTACCCTTATGATAAAAGGAAGCTCCATGATTTTTTTTTAAATTTCTCCCCTAAAGTGGTCTAGGTGTTAAGCATGTTTATGCAAGTCTCCTCAGTGTCTGTACGGCACGTACCCCAAGTGTCTGTTAGAGTCATCATGCTATCGAGATGGTTTTTTGCCTAGGTATGTGAGCTTCGACGAGTATGGAGGCGAAATGCGAAAACGCCCGTATGTCAGAATTCCGGAGCGTGGTAAAGATCCTCGGATGGTCAAAATTAATCCGGAGCTCACCCCTGCGCCGCGCCTCTTAGCCCAGGTTAGAGCCCCTTAGCGCTCTGCCCATGTGTAGCTTCGGCACGTTAGACCCCACAATCAATCAATCAATCAATCAATCAATCAATCAATCAATCAATCAATCAATCAATCAATCAATCAATCAATCAATCAATCAATCAATCAATCAATTCAGTTTCGACGACTAAAAAATTACCGGGAATGATGCACGGTTTAATCAACCAATGGGTCGACTAATCTGTCGCATTGATTTTAAACATGGAGTCTGAAAAAAATTATTAAAAAAAATATTATTTAGGGTTTGACTTTTGTATTGTCGTCGACACGATGAAGTTGAAAAAATTTGCTAGGTTCATAAAGAGCTGAAGCCTGGTATACACCGCATTCAAACTTATGCTATAGCGATTTTCTCACGGATACCTTCGCATATCGACCATTTTCGACTTTTTTTTTTTTTTTTTTGTACAAAAGCTTCGTCAACGTTAGCTGCGCCTAGTGATATCTTACCGTAATAATGGATGAATGAATAAAGCGATGGGGTTTTAATGGGACTCTGCGAAAGATATGTAAGGGTAATCTCTGAACGTAGTTATTTCACGAAAGAAAAAAGTTTCTAGAATGGGGCCGTTGAAAGTCTCTTGTGGAGTCGCAGCCACCGAAAATCCGTCACAATGCCGGCCTCGTTAGTGCACGGACGTCTATTATTAACTATGGGATACTATTATGCTAGCCGTATACGAAGCGCGAAATCAGCGTTGTTACGGTACGAAAATATTTCCTCTTTGAATAATTCCCGCAAGCCGGAACTCCGCAGCCGTTCTTCGTCTGTGCTGCTGCTAATCCACGTGCTTGTTGCAACAATTAACCACTCCAGCAGCAGCTGTGCCGACCTATCAACCTACGCGCATTGATGTTTATGAATGCTCCTACGATGTTTATGAATGCTTTACGGTCTCTGCGTGTGAAAAGGGTGAGCTGAGCAAATTCAGCCTCAGGCGTTTTAGGCTTAACTTCTCAACTTGCACCTGTGGTAAAAACAAATTCATGCTCAGCTCCGCGCTCCAACCGGTTTATCACCAGATGATTTGGTCTGTATATGTGCAGAAACCTTGATACCGAAGGTTTGACGGCAGTTCATCAGGTTGGGGTTGGTTGTGGTTATGAAAACGAGCTGTGATTATGAACGTGTCTTCGAAGGCGAAACGTATTTAGCGAAGTTTTATTCCGTAGGCGGAGTCCGTTCATCGGAACGTTTGTAACATTCCTCGATGATAGCGATGTACGACCGAACACGTCGTACCGCAAGCGTTGGTCAGAACTCAATCCCCCCTCCGGGCCATCATGCCATCGCCCGTGACTGCGGTGTCTTGGGCCCGGAACAGCCGACCCGACCAACTCGCTCGAAACCTTTGGGGACCGGGCGCAGAATTCCGCTGCGACCTCACCTGGACAGCTCTTTTTTGCTCCCACCGTCGGACCCCGCGCCCTTCCTGTGTACGTGTCCAACAAAGAGGCACGGGTTGTTCGCCGCGCCAGGAGTGACCCACGCGCGGAAAAGGGGGGAGACAGGGGACACGGGTTCAACGCCCCATAAGCGGGCGAAGAAATGCGCTTTTCTCGGAGAGGCGAAGGGACGGGGGGAATGCAAAGGGTCCGGCGGGGTGGACATTGTTAGACGGACTGTCTGCTGCACCGACGGCCGCGAGGCTAGCTCAAGTCGACCCGAACCAGGACTGCGTCGGAAGAGCGCGATGGATGCGGGCGTGCTGTGTACGAAGCTGGTGCTGCTGCCCCTGCTGCTGCTGCTCGCGGTTGCCGCCGCGGTGGCCTTCGCCGGCACGGGGTCCTTGGAGTCGGTGTCGTTCAAGGATTGCGGTGAGTGAACCACGGAGCGACGTTATGCTGGCCATTCAGGGACGAAGGCTGCCGTGGAAAAGAAAGCCGTTGCGCCGCTTGCCTTGGAGTACGGCGGTGGCGGGTGTTGTCCGAGGAATGATGAATTTTTAGAGTGCGAAAATGATTTTCACACGCGCAGTGTGCGCTAACAACGTCAGCCTAGAGGGAAATAAATCTCGCAGAAGTTGCGTGGTGGCGCCTCTTAGTTTTTAAAGAATTTCCGATTTCACGAATCTCCAGAAATAAGCACGTGCCAGAAATAAGTACAGTTAAAACTAGACCTAGCGAATTCACTGGGAACAGCGAGCGAAATATTTCGTTAAATCGGGACAGCCATTTTACAAGATTTGATTCCATAAATTCGATGTCTAAAGGGAGGTGCATCCCAGCAGCCATCATGACATCGCAATTACGGCGGCCGTGGCGCTCACCTGCCGATAATTCAGCAATGCGCTAAAAGTCAGCGGTGAAAATAATAAAATGCTAGGGATTCTGGGGAAAACGAATTTATTTCCTGGCAAAAAAAGCCTGTGATTTTCGCCTGGGTGTGCATTGGGCGGAAAGACTTTTCGTACCATGCAAACACGTTCAACGCGTCCTCGAGTCGTTACCTTCGTGAGCCCCAGCAAAGCGCATCTCCTGGCCTGAAGCGGGCACCGTAGCTTCAGCAGTTTCTGGGTCATCAGCATCTCCTGACCTTTCTTGTGCGCCGGAAACTACCTGTACGATTTCTGGAACTGCTGAGTTTAATTCGTAGAGCCCCGTAAAAACGAAACTATACTCTGTGACAACTTAAGAACGGCACCGGAAGTTGCCGCTGTGCCTTATCACCGTAGCCGGATGTTTCTCCTCGCGGCGCAAGTAGGGCGTTACTGGGAATATTTTGAACATGGCGTGAGCCGTTCCCGTGATTTTTTGGACTTAATATGCTTATAAACGACTCCAGTGACGACAAACAAACTGCGTGAGACAAGGCAGACGATATCACGGATTCATAGCAAACCCCTTTAAAAACGCGCGCGCACTGACGTCACGGGTCCGGCGCTTTGGCGGAGTGATACACTACATGAGGTGGTGCCGTTCTTGAGTTGAAACCGAGTATAGATGCCTCATTTTCTTTGGAATTACAAACCAAACAAATACCTAATTGTAAGGCATCCCTAATCAAAACAAAAGTTCGGGCAGCCTCCCTCACTCATCTAGACAGCTCCTTGCAGTGACTGGCTCCTACCCTTGCATAGGATCCAAGGAGGTTGTATAGAAACTTTTCAGTGCGGAGCACTTTAGGGGCTCGCCTTGTCGTAGCTCGCCGTAACGCTCGATGTCAAGCGACTGCCGGAATCAGGAGGCGCAGCGAGATAACGGACCCAAGTAGAGCCCGGCGTACCCGTCGTAAGGCGTCTCGCAGAGGCTTCGAAAACTAAGCGGTTTAAATAGACATAACCGTTCGAAACTCGTAAACCGCTGGCGCTTGTCATCATCTCCGCGCTGTTTAGCGCAAAGAAAACTGCAGGTACATTTGAGGCAAAACCTACGTAATTAACCGGCGGTGCCCACGTTCATTTAGTTAGGAACGCTCGTTGGGTTGTTTTTTACGATAGTAAGCGAAAAAAAGTGGTAGGTCAACGCCGGCACGTGCGGTAGGAAAAGCAAACACAAAAAGAACAGAACTCCCGCTGGCGGAGTTTCAGGCAGGGGGCGCGCGAGCACCGCGACGGCGGGAAATTTGAATTGCTGTTAGCGGTAGCAGTGAGCGGATAACGGCGCTACAGCCCATTATGACGAATCCCTGCTTTCTACTTCCGACAGCTTTCAGGTTGAGTGAAACAGCTTTATTTTTTTTTTCATGCAACCTTCTTGGATGGACCCCTCCGCGTACGCTCATGACTTGTGACGTGGAAAATTAAGCACGCAGCGCGTAGTCCAATTAGCGAGGCGCCAATGGGGCGCGTGTGCGAGAAGTGCACTGGGTATGAAATTCCGATGCGCAACCTTTGGAAAATAAAAGGACCCCTCCTGTTAGCACCTGCTTTTGAAGAAAAACGCGCGTCGGCATGCTTTGAGGCCGCCACAGAGCAAGCTGGGCTAGCATCTCGCGCTTTGTGTGCGGTTCAGATAGTCGGGAACGACGCAAAAAGCGGACGATGCCTGGGTCACGCCAGATAATGAAGGTTTTCCGATCGTTATAGCTGCGAAATGAATCGAAAGAAGCGGAGAAAGTTTTCATTCAGCGATGACCAAACGTCAAAAAACGAAAAGACGGCGGACAGAAATATTGGACGAAGCCCAATGAATAGAAATCCATGATTACAGATTGCGCTAACTCAAATTAGTTATGGTTATGCTTAGAACTCAAGCTCCAATTATAGAATCGGCGTCTGTCATAGTGGCGGACGCAGGATTTTATTTCGGAGGTGGCTGGAATCTCCACGCCAAGAAAAACAAAAACAAAAAAAGAACATATGACCCTTAACTGAAGGAAGAAGCGACTAAGGAGCGCAAAAAGTAAAAAGAAAAGGCGATTCGAAATTAAGAATAATCGGAGTGCAGTACAGAGTTGTCCGCATAACCTTCCGATTCTCTTTTATTTGTTTCTTTTTTTATTTTTGTTCGATGAATGCCAATGGCTGATCGCAGTGGTGAGAATACGGTGTCCATGGCGTATAAGCTTGGCGCATAGCAGGCGATAAAACAATCACGGTATCAGAATTAGTTACTCGATCATAGAACGAAACAATACGGGCAAAATTAACCCGCAGCCCTCCACTACGGCGCGCCTCATCGCCTGTGAGCGTCGGCGCGTTAAACCTGACAGTCAATCAATCAATCAATCAATCAATCAATCAATCAGAACGAAACAATACCCCCTGCCCGCTCCCAACAGGTCACCAAAATTTATCGGCATGCGCCGCTGAAGGCAACGTGAAATGGTGGGTGAAATACGTGGGGGAGATAGGGCGCGAAGTCCGTGGATGTGGATGTGGAGGCGGAGCGAAGGGAGGTGAACGGAGGTGAGGTATCTTGGCTATGCTATCAACGTGCATCGCCTAGATACTTCACCTCTTGTGCTGTTGTAGCATGCGCATGCGCCGTTAAAAGCGAGCACTGCCCCCGCACGTCCTGCTGATGCTTTCCCGCCGCAGCCAACGCTTGCGGAGGCGCGGCTTTCACAAGTAGCCAGACGGAAGATAACGCAACGGGTGGCCTCGAAATATCCAGGAAGGCCTGGTGGGATGCCAACGGCGGGGGACCGCTGCCGTTGTCGTTTGGGTTAGAGCACCAGGATGCCGCAAACCTGCCTTCTTTTTTTTTAGGGTGCGTCTAATCTCACGGCAGCCGTGAGAATTACCTCCGGGAGATTCTCACGGCAGTTTCCATAAAAGCTGGCTGGCCTAAAATTTGCTGAATAATATTACGTCTCAACGTAACGTAACATAACATAACCTCACCGAACCTAGCGTAACATAATAATTCAACCCATTGTAGAAGTCCTGTGCGTCGATCTCTTGATATGACCGAAAAAAATGATGACCGAAAAATTATGATGACCGAATAAGTGAGCCTTCTCGTTTAAAACCAAGTACGATACCACAGCGCTTCAGGGACAGCTGCAAGCGTGGCATTTTAGGGAATATTTATCCCATAAAATCTCCGCGTAGCGTGCTTGGCCAACGAGAGGTGACTGCCGTGAGAAATTTCTGACGGTAATTCTCCCGGTTGCCGGGGTAACAGACACTACCTTTTTTTAAATTTCATCTCGTTCAAATGGCGGGCATTTCGTTTGAAGATGATGATTCCCCAGAATTCTCCTCTTTCCCAAACAAAGATCATTCTCGCCGCTATACTGATGCCACGCGTATGTGAAGGGATGGGAAGCCAGAAGACGCAGAAATCTATGCGGCGGGATAGGGTGTGGAAATTTGCAGCGTGGAATCGGGGTTGCTCACCCGGCACAGGACCCGCTGAAAATCACTGGTGCATATATCGTCGTGCGAACGAATAGAGCGGTCCGTGAATATTGTCCGTGTAGCGTCATGAAAAATCGCCAATAAATGTAGCCGTTTCGACCTGCATTACGCTATATCCACAACGCCGCGTGGCGCACATGTTCTGTCTAGGTTTGGGTGTATACGCGCAGACTCACTTTTGCCGAACGCGGGCTTTCGTCCGTAGAGCCACAGGAAGGACATTGCCGCGCCGGGGCCGGTACCGCTGCGGCGGCCTTCGTTTCCACACCGCAATCAACCGGCTAGCCCCGCCTGGTTGGTTGGTTGGTGGGTTGCCTCAGATCATGGCGCGTACCCACACGGGGGATTGGCCAAGAAGCTGTCTGCGAAATTAGTCTGCGGCCTAAGTTGATTTAGATACCAAATCATGAAAGATAGAACAGAAAAAAATACACTGAAACCTCGTTAAACCGTACCTGACGAGGACGCGAAGAAAGTAAGCACTAACCGGCACTATACGGCTAACCCGAATGCATTAGGTTAAAGGGAAACTGAATCGGGGATTCGGGTTAACTATGTACAAAAAGAAACTACGGCTTATGCGGATACGGTTTAACGAGATTCCACTGTAATTGAATCTACGTAAAAGTAAGGTCGGGAAGAAAAAAAAAACACTAAAGCAGTTCCTATCAACGCGAAAGCTGTCAAATGCGGAGCAGTGATTCGCCAGAGGGGCTGTTGCGCCCTCACTTGACTAGTTTCAGTATCAGCCTGGCACTGTCGATCACCCAAAGTATATTCAACCTGGAACACCTCAGCCCACGAAAATTCTTATAAAGAGATACTGGCTTGGGTTTTCATTAATTTGGGGCAATTTATGTTATTGTGTGCTTATTTGCGGCCTACCAGCGGCAGCCTCTGTGGCAACAGCGCAGAGCAAAGGTCGTACTTTGCGTAGGAGTAACATGCGCCCGTGTGGCCCAATGAGATTGTGTGGCCCAGTGAGGCGAGATAGCCCTTCGGGAAAATAGGGGGGAAATCGCCGCGCTGACGGCACCAAATGAGCGCTCGCGCAATGACAGCGGACGCCAGGACCCCCACAAGCCCTTAGATAACGCTGGTTTAACAGGAAGAGGGCGCTCAAGGGAAGAAACCATACGGGGGCTATCGTCAATAGCAGGAATTGAAGGAAAGAAAACTGGGGAGAAATAACTAAATAAGAAGATGGCCGCGCGTCTGCTATAGCTTCGCTGCATATCACGTCGAAAGACGCGTATGCTGCCGCCCCTGCCATGTAATGCACTCTCCATTCTCCTTGTCCCGCCCCTCGTGTTCTTTTCCTCTCCTCTCATTCCTCTATTATGATAAATACAATTGATGTTTGCTCAGTTCAATTTCCATCCATGTTGATCACGATGATGATACCCTCAAAGCTTTTGGCACGTACCCACAAGGTGGGATTGGCCAGGGCTAAATCAATTGCTGAAATTCGCGAGGACCTCAAAATACTAATTTATTACCGGAGAGAGCGAGGCCGTGAAATGAAACTTCGTTGCGATTAAAACCCGAATTACCCATTAATTTTTGCCCTTCAGCAATTCAAGCGACCTGAAGCTGAACGAAAAGCTTGAATACAATTATATATATATATATATATATATATATATATATATATATATATATATATATATATATATATATATATATATATATATATATATATATATATCCTTTTTACATACCCAAAATGTATTGCGCCAATAGATAATATAAGTGGAACCGATAAAGTCAACCCCAAACGCTCAATTCGGTCCTTCAAAAGCAGCTGTCAAGCTGCCGAGAAGCGGCGACAGGCGAGAAAAAAATGTTCGATTGCTTCAGGGACCTGGCACCGCACACATAGCTCCGTAGGTTAAAGCCCTGTTCTAAACACATGGAAATTTAGTCTTGGAATCCTGCAGCGCAGCTCGGTGAAGGTCACTTCGCATTGCCGAGAACCACAAGAATGAACATTCTACCCGAAATTTAAATGTTGATACTCTTGAAACGGTAGGAGTGCGTCTGAACGAGTAGCGTCTAAATGCCAATAGCGCCGTAACCTTGAAGATGCAAAGAGAGCCAGATTAGGTATGCCGAATTGAATGGGAGCTGCAGCAGCGAGATTAGCTGAACGGTCCGCTAGCTCGTTGCCCCTGATGTCCGTATGGCCAGGGACCCAAGCCAAACGTACCTCCTTCACGTGCCTCGGAACAAAAAACAGTAACGTGCGGTACAAGGAAGCTCCGGAAGGGGAAGTTAATGCCGGTATAACTGGCATCGAATCGGATAGTATGATGACTTCTGATACATGCTGTGGTACTTTACATAGAGCGAGAGCTATTTAAAAATTCTGCCATAAAAATGGGTGTATAGTCCGGGATTCGTAGCGAATAACTCCAATCTAGAGATTATGCAAAAAATACCTATTCCTGCTTTTTCGCCCTCGAGATGCATCAGTGTAAATCACAGAAGAAGCCGGATACTTAAATCGATACTCATTTAAAAGAGCGCTTAATAAATAGCGGGGGAGAAGCTTTGCAGCCGAAGGGAAGGGGTTTTGAAAGAAAAACTCAGTTTCTCGCTCAATAGTAGATACTGGGATAACTTCATATAAGTTAACCAAAATGCAATCAAGGCATGTTTGAACGAATTGCACTTGGGGGAAAATACGTTTCGGCCACGGAGAAGTAAAAAAAAAAAAAAACTCGGATCACGAATAAATACAGGCTTAGCAGCTCCAGAGGGGGCTTCGTACATGCGGAGGTAAGTTTGAACTGTCAGCAAGAGAAATCAAACCCTGAGTTCAGGAATGCGTGCCTCTATGTGCAAAACCCGGTTCGAGACGAACCGGGGGAGGCCAAGGCAAAATCGAAGGATTCGCCTCTCCAACAGGTATAACGGTCGCAGTTTGTAAATAGGGCAATTGCAAAACAAGATGCAGCCAAACTCCATGACTGGCCGCACGTAGGATCGGTACAACAGCAAAAGTGTGTCCCGGCCCATTTCTGCTCGTTTTCCACATAGCCTTTTCATGCGACCAAATGCTTTCTCCGCATTAGGGACCGATGCATTAATATGTGTACGCCAATCAAGAGTAGAAGTGTATGTAATACCAAGGTACTTCAGCGAATCTACCTGCGGAATGACTTGATTTTTGTAAGCAAGAGAAATTGAAATTGGTCCTGCAACCGGGAAGGCAAGTAGAGAACTCTTCGAAACATTTAGCGTTAAATTAATGCTGTCAAGCCATGTATCCAACAGAGATATATAGGTCTGCAAAGGTTCATATAACATATGAATGTCGAATGCGGCCGCAAAGAACGCTATATCATCCACATAAACGTAGGTTATTACACCTGGGAGCAGAGGAATGTCGCTCATAAGGATGTTGAAAAATATAGGCGATAAAACCGATCCTTGAGGCACGCCTCTATAGGAAATCTTGAAAATAGCCTTCCGTTTGTGCAAAAGAATTCCCGAAAGGCCAAAAACTCCCTAATCCAAGCAAAAAGGTATGCAGGCAGGTTTATGCGGGCTAGTTTATTAAGTAAGATATTATGCTCGACACTGTCATAAGCTTTAGCTGCATCTAAGGTCACTAATGCCGACACCTTTTTTCCTTTTTGTGCTAAGCGGATTTTCGCCTCCCAGTCCACGTGAGCATTCCAAATAGAACATCCCCGCCTAAAACCAATCTGAGCAGGACTAAGTACTTGCCTGTCCTGCATGAAAGAAGCTATCCGTTTAAAAACTAGTCGGTCTATTAATTTTATCATGTGAGAAGTAAGAGCAATCGGCCTTAAGTTGTCTAAATCGAAACCCTGACCTGGCTTTTTTTGGAGCGAAATTATCTTGGACACTTTCCAGTTTTGCGGAATCCAACAAAACTTGAGGGATGAATTTATTACATTCAATAGAACCGGTTAGAATTCCTCTGCCAAAAATTTAATAGCCCCAACTGTCACACTGTCAATCCCCGGCGCCGCAGATCGTGTGATGGACGAGGCCCCGCCAGATCAAAAGATGAAACAAAATCATCCATTTCTGTAGGATTGCTTAGGCGATAGTTACTCCAACGAGAAGAAAACTGAGCCGCAAGTCCTCTAGCGGAACGCTCAAGAAACTGGACCTGTTCAGCAGGAATCAAGACCTCTGACAACTGTAACTGTTTTAGAGAAACCGCCCGATTGCTTGCCATGAACTTATAAAGCGCTGCTTTATTTTTAGAATTCGAAAGCGAGTCATTGAGTTTTATAATGTGATCCATTTTAGCTTTAGCAACTGTACGTTTGAACACTGCTGCCGTTTACTTGTAGTTTATCCAATTTACCGGACACTGATTGTGCAGGAGAGACCTCAGAGCTGCTTTTCTACGGCGATAATCTCGGCTACAATTACTATTCCACCAGTTAAAGACCTTTGTCTGTGCGAAACAGTTGACTGTGAACTCAGCGCTTTTTGCTGCTGCTTGCAAGGACTCCATTGTTCGCTGAGCATCTACAACGGAATCAGTGGTCTGCATTGATGTAAAGCAATCCCGTACTGCCCCCTGATATATTCGAGCATTGATAAATTTTTGCTTTCTGTCCTCAATTCTAATTAGGGGGATAACTACTGTAAACTCAAGAGGAAAACGATCACTGCTTGAACCGCAGGGTAATGTACCCCAGGACGCAACTTGTACATTGCCTGAGGAGAAGGTTAAGTCCAAGGCCGATCGAGATCCCGCACGCAAAAATGTAATTGTCCGGGAATTATGACAGCAAAGGCCATGCTCCTCCAGCCAGTGCCAGAACTCTAAACCACGAGAATCCATTCTGAAGCAACAAGAAACGTGGTGAGCATTGAAGTCACCGGCAACAATAACTCTCGATTTACTGGACATGAAACTGTCCAGTTTATCTACTCTACGGAAGCCTACCGGAAAATACACATTGACGAGGGAGATCGGAGGACCCCCAGGGACAACCAGGCCTAGCGCGAGTACTCCGCCACTGGGTGACATCAGTTCCAACAAGATAAGTGCTCTGTGACCAATTTTAAGAAACTAAGGTTAGTAAACCACCCCCTCTAGGCCTAACCTAAAGACCCGATAGTTTCTCAAAGCAAAAAATTTGTCAGTAGTAAGCCACGATCCTTGAAGGAGGACAATATCAGGACTATAATTTGCAACTGTAGGCACTTGAGATCAACAAAAGAAGAATTCACGGATGGAGCGGCAGTTCCACTGAACAACCTTCAGAGATGCTATAATGATTCGTGTACTGTTGACGCAACAATGGCCCCCAGTATATCAGTGCCATTAGTTGCAGTCGTAGGGGACGCCTTTTTCCACGTGCAGCCTTAGCTTCATCTAGGGGAGATGCGCCTCTTCTGTTTTGTTGGGAGAATCTTAGTTGCAGAAACGTCATTCACGTCCATGACGTAGGAGTAGTCGATGTCGACAGCCGGTGCACCTGTTCCAACCTATACTAACAACCTGAACCCCCTTCGGAGCGACTGGCTCTTCGCTATTTCAGTTTGAATCTGATACTGATATTCCTGGAGGAGCCGTCTGCAACAACCTGGGTATCAAGTGTTTCGGAATGAGTTACAATCTGAGGTTCAGAGGTAGAACCTTTGGCCTGGTGGTCAATAGAAACAGCCGATAGTGAGCATCCTAACTTTGTAACCAAAATGCTTGTGATATGAGTCAGCGTGACAAGTGTCTCAGTAAGCGGAGCGACCACTTGCTGCATTACCTGCGTGACGGGCTTTTCAATTACTGGAGTTAGAGTGGATGGAAACGTGGCATCAGCAGCGGCATTTTTTTTTTTGTGAACTGCTGCCGCATAACCCTGGGTACGACTTTTCAACAGAGTCGAAGCCTCAAACCTAGAGCAGCGGTTTTTCTCCATTATCTCTAATAGGGAACGTTCATGAGACCTAGCCGGGCAGTCGGAATAGGTTTCTTGGTGAGTTCCCTTGCAGAGACAGCACAGTTCGATGTCGGATCGGCACGATTGTGCATCATGACTGTCTGCACACTTTTTGCACCTGAGATTTGACTTATATTCTCGAAATGTGTGCCCAAATCTCCAGCACTTCCGGTACTGCAGCGGCCTAGGCTCCAAAGGTCTACCCTGTGCACCAGCGGCCATGCAATCACCTCAGAGGGACATTTGAGTCCTGCAAAAGTCATGATAACGGACGCGGTAGGGATCCGCCTGTCATTCTCCACTGCTACAGCGGTAGACTGCCGTCACACCTGCCATTTTCAACTCCTCGAGGACTTCTTCAGGGGACTGCGTTGGATCGACGTCCCGAACAATACCCTTCAAACAAGCTAGGTGCGGAGGAATGAAGGCATTCACGGGAACCGAGGCGAACGATGTGCACCGCAGCAGGTCCGCGACACAATCCATGCAAGTCTTTGGATCGGCGCAACAGCCCTGCCCTGCCATATTGCCTTACTTCCGAGATAGCCATGTAAAGCTGGCTGATTAGTTTCAGCTGCTCTTGAAGGAGCCTGGAATTTTTTGCTCAGATCACCCCGTCACTTGCGGGGACAAGTACTACCGGAATGCTTTCGACGCCATGCCGCTTGAATGCTTCTAAGGGTAAGCTGCTTGCAGGCAAGCTGGCGGACCAAGAAGCCATGTTGGTCCCCGGGGAACCTAGGGCCATAGCCCTAGTATCCCCCACTTCTACAGGTTTACAAAAATTTCGCCCAAATTTAAAACTTCAGCCCTGGCCGAAACACCCACTCACGGTACCGATGTGCAGTCGTAGCAGTGTCAGAAGACGCAGCGAGGAATCGCAGCAGAACGACAAACCGTCGTGTCAGACAGCTTGGTTCGCACTGAAAAGGAAGGCTCAGAGCCCGGCTAAACATCCGGGGCTTCTATTCTTCTTCTCACGCGCCTTCTGTTGGGACCTTCTGTTTCTAGCTGTTGTGCTAGGAACAGCTCGAGCCGACATTGTCTGTGTTCGCTTTTATCTCGCCCCTATTCGACACCGTTTTTTAACGCGTTTTGTGTGTGCGTGCGTGCGTGCGTGTTTCATTTGCTGTCATAAAAATAAATGCAACGCGCGTTCTTAGTCAAAGAGCGCTGTCAGCCTTGGAATGTAAGTACACTTATATTTTGGCCAAAATATGCCGGAGGTTTTTTTATTCGAGCTGAATAAAGCGGACATGTGTGAGACATGCCACCAGTTTTACTAATATGGAAAGGTCTTGCCTTTATATATTTCATGGCGAGGTGTTCTTTGACCTTTTTTTGACCTGGCGTTTGAATCCAAACTGCTTCGACCGTGTCGGAATGATGCAATCGCATATGCATCGGCTTCATGACACGGGAAGCGGTTCTTTCTTGGGGCGTTTTATTGATGCGCCTTCGCTTATCATCATCATCATCGTTTTGTGAAACCCAGTGTGTAAAGTTGGCGCTCCTGCAGTGCGTTATGAAGCGACATTTAACGCCGTTCGCGAGACATAGAGAGCTTCGCTTTAAAAATCAAGTGACGCGCGATCTCCGCCGATCTTTCACCGCAGGACACGGCAACGTGAGGAAGGTGAAGATCCTGTCCTGCAAGAAACAGCCCTGCCACGTCAAGATCGGCTCCAGAGTGGTTTTCGAGGCTACCTTCATCGCACGTGAGTGGCTCCACACTATCCCAGCTTTCAAAATCATCCGACAGCGCGAGCGTTTAGAATCTCAGCCTCCACTCCCTATGTCCACTCTGCAGCGAGTGCCCTCCAATTACTATAAAACTATTTTTCGCTGCAATTTCAGTTTGCTCGCGGAAAACAAACAGGGTCGCTGTAAGCGGTGAACCGTAAAACTGCCGCATACATCGAAGGCTCTGCCCTCTGCACTATAGTTCATCTATATAGCTCCCGCAGGGATCTATAGAGGCAGTGGCGTAACTAAGAGGGGTAGGGGGGCACAAGTGCCCCGGGCGGCGTATAGGCGTTTCCTAGTCAGCACAGCCAAGTGACGCATGGCGCCCTCTAGGGGCATGTTTGAAGCTATGTCCACGTGCATGTGGCCCTCAATTTAATCGCGCAGAACCGCTTTCTGTCGTGGTGTAGTAGTTCCGCTCCTGCGAAGCAGACATCCTAACCCGGGTTCAAATCCCGTTACCACTTTTTTTTTTTCATTTTCAAGGGTTTGTCATATCTGAATATTAACATTTGCTATCACGCATATAATCTATTTATGACATCTTTAAGCATTTTAAATGATATTCCGGGAATTTTTTTGCCTTTTGGCCAGTTTCAGCTACTGATTCTTGTACGTTTTTGCGGGTTTTCTCTTTTTACGTTGGTTTCGGTTATTTCTGTTGAATATTTCTCTGCACCGTGGTTTTCAACCATTGCAGATCCCTTCTGGCTGGTATTTATTTCAGTTCGGGTGGTTTTGTATGCTTTAGGTACGTTTATGCGGTGATATAACCCCCATAAGCAAGCTCAGGTGACGGCTGGCTGTACTGACTAGGAAACGCATATACGCCCCCGGGCGCCACTTGGGAGGGGGCGCCGAGCCGAGTTTGCCCAACTTGTGGCCGAGGGGGAAAATGGCAGCGGGGCTATCTTTCAATAGCAGGGCGGCGCAGCTGCGGAAGTCACTGTTGGAGAGAGTTCTTGTTTGGGGTTATTGATACGACATTAGAGAGTTTTAGCAGTCCGTCCGTTCCGTCACGTACGTAGCTAGCGTGTTGACCGGGACCCGTTTGGGCACTCCGGCATTCGTCACGGTAGGGGGACTAGTTCCGCTGGCCTGCCTTCGCCATGTCCGCGCCTCCTCGCCCTTCCTCCTCGCCATTCCGCGCGCGCAGGCGCAGACCGGTCCCGGTAAACCCGGTAGCAACGTAACGAACGGAACGGACGGACTGCTAAAACTCTCTATTGTAACACAAGGATAGCCCTGCGGAAGACGAGGACGAAGGGAAGGGACACAGACGAGGCGCCGGCGCCCCCGCATCCCCCGGCAAAGCGCCCCGGGAGTGTCCCCCTCTCTTCGTCCTCGCCTTCCGCACAGCTATCCTTGTGTTACAATGCCGCCGTTCAAGCAGTTAAACTGTTCTCCTTGTAGGGAAGCGCCGCACACATGTATGAATACTTAGGTACACCCGGATGTTCGGGAGGCAATACGGGATGATATCCAGATATCCAGTGTGCTTGCGTGCTGTTCGCATGTGTTTTCATGTGTTCTCGTTTGTATTCCAGCAGCGGCGAGAGGGGGGAGGGGGGGGTGCTTAAAATTTGCGCCCTTACATTTCGATTAGCCCCTTGCAGGTATTCTTACAAGGCGAGGTGAACATCGTTCAGGGAATTGTAGAGATCCTGGTATTTAAAAGTCGCGGTGGCCATTGTTGTCAAGTATGAGTCGGAGACGGAGTGCAAGGGTCAAAGCGGTAAAGTCAGTCAGTAGGTACCTTGAAGACATCCAAGTTATGGCAAATAACGACAAAGAAACGAGTGAAATGAGAAGTGATCGCACACTATTGCACCAGCATATTAAGATATGATGTTTTTATTTTGCTCGGCTTTTGGAACAAGATACTGGTTCGAATAGATCCTGTTTAAAGGCTGCAAGACTCAACAATGCACTTTTACGAGGCTATTTTAGACATGAATGCTTTTAGAGAACAGTTTTATGACGAAAGGGAAACGCTGGTGAGTGAGTCACTCGATGAAGGGCTTGGTGTCTGTAAGTCGTGGGATGTCAATGTTGAAAGGCGTTCGAGACGGGAAAAAAAAAAAAAAACAGACAGCCGGTTAAAAGTGGAAAGGAGAGGCGTGAACGGCTAAGCAGAAAATACAAAGGGTCATGAAATCCACATTCGACCTCTGAAATGGACGAGTGGTTTACTCGCGTGCAGTATACCGATGCCAAGTTTGGCTTTCTCCTGGACATAAACAAGCTGTGCTACGGTGACGATGAGAACGAACTAAGAACAAATTCTTACACCTTTGACGAGTTTTATCGTTCCGACGGTAGCGCGCAGGACCTCTATGAAGAGACTTTAGATTGCCCACTGCTGTTTTTACGGCGTGTTGACTGGAGATTATCAAAACCTGAAGAACTTCTGAAATTTATCATACAGTATGGGGAAGACAACATATTTCCCAACTTTAGCGTCGCGATTCAGATAAAGTTAGCCATAGCCGTTTCCATATCGATGGCTGCAGAAAAGTCCTTCAGCAAGCTAAAACTAACACTTTCCTATTTGCGGGCCACAAGGGCCCACGACAGACTTCCTTATGTTGCTCTGCTGAGTGTGGAAAGAGAAGAAACTGCAAAAACAAACTTTGATGACATTATAGCACAGTTTTCTTTATCGAAAGCAAGACAAGTGCTGCTCTAGTTGTTACGGAGTGCCATAGTGTATAGTATTTTTCATATGTGTGTTATTAATAACCAACTGATCTAATTAAAGCGTTTCAATCTCAAAGAATGCGTTTCTCGACCACTTGTTCACGATGAACAACTTGTTTTCGACAACTTGTTCACGCACTGGCGTCTCAAGAGGCAATGATATGCTACCAGGAGACAACAGTGATTGCAGGAACGAGTTTTTGAATGCATCATTAGCATTGGCAACAAAATATGGCCATACTATGCAGATTTGAAGTATGATTAAATATTGTGGGCATTCAGTTTAATGGTAAGGCAGCGAAAAACGATAACTGTGTGCATGCGTACTTGGTCGTTTTCTTCTGTGTGTTTGTACATAATTTATGACCTTAGCCTTATTCGTGTCATGCGAGGTCACAACAGCTGACCAGCAAGCTCCATTTCTTCTTTCACTTTTTTTTTCTACGCAGTGTCTAGAATTACCTCCGAGGGATCCCGAAATTGAAAACAAAAGTTTTTTTTCCTACGGAACTTTCAGCCAGTGTCTACAGTTACGTTCGACGGAACCCAAAATTGCCAATTAAAGTCGCATTAGACGTAACTTCAACCGAATGATTTGAGTTACGTTCGGCCTACCCAGGTATTTCACAGTGAAAAATTAAAGTGCGAAATACAAGTTAAAACGAGCACATCGGCCGTACGGAACACTACCTAGGCGACCCGGAATATCACAAACGAGCACAGGACGCCGCACCTGGCAGTCGGCGCCCGATAAAAAGGGACGGGCGGAAGTGTCGTACCGTATACCTCCCAGACAGTAATGGTCGTACACCTTCCTCTCAAACAGGAACGAAAGCTTGTTCCTCGTTCCTTGATCCCGTTGCAAGTTCACTGCGAAAGGAACGCGTTCCAGTTATATTTCCAATATAGAAACTTGGCGCTACATTAACGTTACATTTGATTTTTCTTTATCAAAATATAGTGCCGGATAATCCCCAGGAGAAATCAAGTGAGCAATTCAAAACTCACATCGAACTACGCATATTATACGAATATGAACACCGCCGGAAGCAGATTATCTGGCGATAAAAAGAACCAAAATCAACTTTCCCACACGAATTTTTTGAGGGAGCACCCGACATACTCCAGGCATGTCTCACTGCAGCTTCCTATGCGGCATGCCGGCATGGGGGAAGAAAACTACAAGAGGGACCGACACGGCGAAAGCTTAAAGCCTACCCAGCTCCCTGTTGTGTTGCCTATAGTCATAAAAAATATAACAGAGAACTCACGAAAAAAAAAACGCACTATAGTCAAGTGACAGGCAAGCGGTAGTAGTTTTTTGCGCCTCAAGTGGTCGCCAATCCTAACTGTATATTACGCGACGCGTACGTGCGTGCCACTTCAATGCCGTGTGCGGCGCGCGCTGCGCGGCTTGTAAATCCGGAACGCGCAGATGCACATGCCGCCAAAGTGGTCGTACGCACCTGTCCAATACTTTCGTACAGCGCCTTGGCCATAAAGTGTCGTGTGCCCGCGTGTTCTAAAGTAAATAATGACAGAGGAGGACACCCGGGCCTTTCATATTGACTTGATTTGATTTCACAAAGCACACCATACTTGTATCGATTGCTCTATTCGCACTGGACGCGATAGCGACCTTTTAAATTAACTCACGATGTCACCCGGCGTTGTCGGCGTTGGCGTGCCTCGGCGTCCGCAACAGCCGTTCCAGGTGCGCCCTCTCCCGCATCACGCTACCCTCCTCGCTCTCAACAACAGGTCCGCACCCCTCCCCCTACACTATATAAAAAAATAATACTTACCGGCGCCTGGTTTCGATCCCACGACCCCGCGGGCGGAACGCAAGGTACACGGTGCTCTACCCACTGCGCAATAAAACCGACACAGAATGAAAGGCTACGAACGCGCCTTATATCCTTGACTCATTCAAACTACGTCAAGAAGCTGCTGATACAACACATTCACTACCACCAACTCCCCAAACACTACGAGTCCCCCTCGCGGGGAGATGGGCCCTTTTTTCTTCATCACCCGTCGCAGCGTGTTAGCACTAGCCGGGGCAGACAGCCTTGTAGCAGCTTCCTCGAGAAATGCGCATCAGGTTTGCCCACAAGTAGAGAAACAAATCAAAAGATCACCACATAACCCTGCACTTTAATATAAAGTTTTTTTTTTTTTGAGCTATACCATTCACCGCGTGCCCACCTATGCATTTTCTGTAGTGCGTGTACTCCAATGTACAGTTTGGTACTAATATATGAATTACAGTAAGGAACTCTAAGAACGCAAAGAATAAAGCTTGGGATGTTCTTAATTCCCGGACAAAAAATGCGTGCGATCCATTTCCTTCAAGACAACATTTCAGCTTTATACTTCAATGAATATCATTTTACTGACATCTGCATATTAAGCGACTGCATGCGCCACAATTAAATATGGCGTAACAACCACCCCACCCCGTCTGCCCATGATAGTTGCCGCTTTCATAAAATACATTTTTCGTTAGTCAGCCAGCTACAACAATTAAATTTCTTAAGATTTCTTCTTTCCTGGGAAGAATAAGAGAGTACTAAGGCATTCCTCTCTCAAATTCTCATCAATTGTTAATTGTATTTGTAAAAAACTCTTGGCCCATGTAAACTTTGTTCTCGGCACGAGGTGCAGACGCTATAAACTGGAACTCTGCCGCCCTCGACAAGAGGTTCTATTTTGTAATTCCCGACTTCTCCTTTCCTTTCGTATGTGGATATGAAAAGAAGTGTACGTGCATTCGTATAAAAAAAGTTTTAAGAGAAAACTCCAATGACCCAGGCGGAATTATAACGCACATTGCCTCATTGTACGGCTGCAAGTAACACGCTCCAAACCGCTCGACCGATGACAGGACGAACCGACGTAAGCGTTTCAACTATTAATTACCAATTCCACATCGGTTAGGCCGTATATCAGAAACATTCGTGTTGTTTGCCAATTTGACGTCACCTATCGTACAACGGACCCTTGCAATAATATTGCGTAGATTTCATTGAACCTGGAGGTATTTAGTACCAACAGCTGTAAACGTTTTTCAGTGCTTACCTCACGCCGAACGTCGGTTTAATTTTCATTTCGGACTTAAATGTTTACTGTGGCATACGGACGTAACTTCAATTTCATTTACAGGCTGTTACGCCGGAGGTAACTCAAAACACTGGCATAAAGTTCTGTCGCGCATAATTTTAACTTTCAATTTTGGGTTCGTAGGACATAACTCAACACATTGGCTGGAAGCTTTGTCGGTTGTAAATTTCATTTTAAATTTTTGGGTCCGTCGGACGTAACTCGAATATCCTAAAGTCCCGTAGGACATAACTTTAGTTTTCAATTTTAGTTTCCGTCGGACGTAACTCTAGACACTGCGGTTTTTCTAACCTTGCTGACATTTAGTGTATTGTACGATGCATGGATGCACTCTAGGGAACAATCAATCAAGTAATCGCTCATTCGCTTGCCCAAAACATCCAGATGGCCGTTATCGTATACAGATTAATAATAATAATTGAAATCATTATCATCATGTGGGGCGCGAAAATATATTTGCCATGGGCGCCGTCCTATCTAGTTACGGCACTGTATAGAGGAACTCCACTCTGCACAGCGCTGCGACCCACGGTATCACGTAACTGAGAATATAGAAGCCAGGTAAAGCCCCCCCCCCCTTTTTTTTTCTGATCCTGAAATTAAGAGGGAAACGTGTGATAACCGTAGATCCAAAAGCGCACAAATCATACGGCGGGCAACAAGCTTGGGTGCAGCTGAATAGCACTGCCGCCATCTTTACCCGGAAAGCGAGAAGAAAAAAAGACATCCCCCTCGCGAGGGGCACGATCAAATGCACAGCATTTCCGAGGGGGTGCGCCGGCAAGTCGTATCTCTCGATCGCGGGACCCGGGTCGCCATTTTTTGGAGGCGCGGGACAACTTGTGGCGCTTTCGAAACAAACGAGAAATGAGTGAAGGATATAAGGCGCGTTCGGTGCATGGAAATCTGTGTCGGTTTCGTGGCTCGGTCGGTAGTGCGCCGGGCACCTTGCGTTCCGCCCGCGCCGTCATGGGTTCGAAACCGGGCGCCGGAAACTTATCCTGGCTGCGGACTACGACAAGGCGCGCATGCGGACTACGACAAGGCGCGCATGCGGACTACGACAAGACGCGCATGCGGACTACGACAAGGCACGCCAACGCCGCGTGACATTGTGAGTTACTAAAATGCTATGCATTTAAAAAATGGAAGGAGGGAGGAAGGGAAATCGGGATAGGTAACAGTACAGGTGACTGGTAAAAAGCGCAAAGGCTCATGGGTACGTCGTCTGCTCTTGCCCCTTCCGGTTCGAGATCTCGCGGCCTCCTGTACGCCGACGACTTTTACGCGCGCGTGTGCGTGTTGTTTATTCGTCACAGAGTGCTTGCGTTTCACAGGAGCCCCTAATAGGATTCATCGTTGTTATTCATTGAATGCGCGATGCGTGAGCGTTTTTTTTTTTTTCTGTTGGAACAGATAAACAACAAGCACACGCTCGCGTGGAAGCCGCCGGCCTACGGGAGGCAGAGAGCTCTCGAACCGGAAGTGGCTAGACTCCGCGGGAGCAGGCAATGTACCCATGCGCCTTTGCGCTTTTTACCGATCACCTATTGCGAAAGGAAAGTGTAGTAACAGCTTCTAATCGCTGCTGTTTCCGCGCATACAAGTCCCTTTGTGTGTATACACCGATCGATGTTAACCGCGGTTTAAAATGGAGCTGAACAAAGCACTCACTGACGGCGAAATACAGACAGAAAAATACAGAATTGCGTCTAAAAGCACGTTGGGAACACGTGGTGTGTACAGTGGATGAAGTGTGGGCGTGAGCAAGTCAATACAATCCACAGCGAAGCTGGATCGACTCGTGCGTGTCGGCAGCATGATCGTGGTGCTCTGCAGGGTACCCCACTTGACTACGCCCGAGTCACCGGGGAGGTGCACGAAGTTCTTTTCTTGCTAGGGTTAAAGTGCGGGACGTAGAAACGTATTTTATGGGGGAATTATCGAACACATCTATGATTCCGGATACAGTACAGATGTAGCAGGAATATGCCAGGGCAATTTACTCCGTGAGTCACGTGTCGGCTAGTGTACGACCGGCTGATTTGTTAGATATTTACATATGTTTGGGACATTATGAAACACTATTGCCTTATTCTCCGTAGATGTGCGTGTGCGCCGGCCTGCACTCGAAAGTATATAGCAACCACCAACCAGATGCTAACTAAATTAGTGGTTTGTAATCATGTAACTATAATTGCAGTAAGAATGAAAATACTGATATTAATTCATTAACCCGTGGCCGGTTCCAGGTGATTTTACTAAACCGGCACATTTCACGCAGCGCTCGGTTATACGGCACCACGGTAACCTCTCCGTACCCTCCACTACTTTTCTTTGCGTTTCAAATTCATACACACTAGCTGTTGGCGTCTCATGCGATGCTATGAATATGTAAATGACCTCATTTTCGCAAGGAGCTAATTTGATATTGATATTTTATTCTCGCTGTATAACGCTTCTTCCACTTCTAACCATGTCCTTAAAGGAGCCATGAAGAGAAAACACAAGTTTGGTTCATTCGAAAGATTGCCTCGTTAGAACCATAACGACACCACTTATAACGCAAACTTCGCTCAAATAAGCTACATAATTAGGAAAAAAGGAAATGACCATGCGACCCACCAGCTCATTTTCCGCAACAGAACCTATGATGTCACTCGAGAATGCTCTGCGATTGGCGGAGGCCGGCAAAAGCAAACGCATGTTAGGCAGGGCTTACAGTTTGCATAGCGAGCTAAATGCCCGTGAAACATACTGCACATTCTTTTTATGACAAAGAACGGTGGAGTAAACGGTTGAAGTTCCGAACGAACACGCAAGCGTGTATGCCAATGCGTACGAAACTTCCGCCAGCCGAACTCGACATCTCGCCGTCGCCACTGTCGCGCAGACGAATTTTCGGGTTCAAGGCTCTTCGGGGCCAACGAACCGTCCCAGCACGCACAGCCGCGACCTTGCTTGGTATCGTAATCCCTTCACAGGAGGTTGGCAGTCATATCGCCTACCAGCAAGGGTAAAAATAGAACGCAGTGTCTAGAGTGCCGTCCGACGGCTCTTTAACGGGGCCTTGCAGTGCCGTGTGACGGCGATGCAAGCGTATGCTCCCGTGCCGTCCGGCCGGCCGGCCAGTCCGGCGCTTGAGCCTATGCTTGAGCGGCGGAGCTTTCAGCATACGGCTAGAGTGAATACGGCCAGTACCGCGCCTTCGAGCTTCAGTCGTCTTAAAATACCCATACGAAATAAAATAAGTTTCTTACGATGCGCTATATATAGCCAGCTCAAGATCGGACGCTCGCGGGTGGTTATATGAGACGTTGTGTAAATGTATCACTCGCTGTGAACAAGCGAGCCGAAACCCAGTGACTCGCGAGCACGTCGGGCGCGCGACGCGTGTCGCGCGATGCGGCGGTGTTCACACTTGCGACGAGAGATGATGTGACTTCATTTAGAATAGTACCCAAAGCATTGCGGGTTGCGCCAAGAGTCGAAAATAACGAGCTCAAGCAGACATTTTTCAACATCTTATTACAGCAAGAAGTACACACGTTTGCCACACCTATATCGCAGACCGCAAAGTTCGCTTCTTTTCACAGACGCAAAAGTTCTGGCACCTTCGAACTGCACGTTGAAAATCTATTGGTGTTTACTACTCGCCGATAGAGGTACGACAAGGCTGCAAGTCAGCCTACTGTCCCGCTATGGATTCAGCTACACGAAGATGAAGCTTGCTCTGTCAAGTCGAAGTAGTTTCTGCGCACTAATCAGTCCCACGCTGTTCGTCGATTGGTACATCATATGTGTACGCTAAAGCAACTGACCAAAGAGCCGGTGAGCACGCGATGCTGCTTGCCGGCCGAGCGGGCCCCCCTTGGCGGGCCGGGCCAACTTAGACCGGGCGGCGGCTCGCCGCCGTTTGTAAACAAACGTTTTTTACCGACTACGTCAGGTGACTCTGCAGCCCTGATTAACTATCCGGTTTGGCGATGTCGCGCGACGAGGGACGAGCGATCGGCTCCGCCGTCGCAAAGCGACTAAAAGCGAAGCATAGCGAAGGCCGCCTCATCCCTTTGCGACGTGGCGGGCTAAGTCGCCAGTAGGAATGAGTACGCGCACATTGGCTCGCTTGCTCACATGGATACATTAACACAACGGCTTATTCGCCCCGAGCGCGAACACAGTCGGCCCCTGGCGGCGGCGGGACTAACCGCTCCTAGTGTGGATGGCGCTCTTGCGTCGTCTGCTTTTTCACGTTGCGTGCGGCGCAAGACGCGTGCTGCACCTGACAAAACAACCAATATGTGTGCTCGTTTGGCAGTAAGCAATGACATAGTTACCTCTGCTTGCGCATTTCATCTAGAAACGCAATAATCAGCGGCCGTTGCGGGTTAATGCGCTTATTTAATTTCACGAAACATCTCCGCCCTGGTCACCGCTTGAGTGTGAAACGTGTTATAAACATTGCTTCCACACATTGCACCTTTCTTATTGTTGACTGCAGTCGTCTGCCGTTTCGGGAACGTCGAAGGGTGCTTTTTGAAGGTGGCGTGGAGATTATTTAAAAGTTTAGTACGCGAAACGGGTAAGAAGCGACAAGACCTGTGCATACGCGTGCAAATTCCACACCCTTGTAAAATTGCGCTGTGTCCTTATAGAAAGAAGAAAGCACCAAAAACATTTACACTGCACACGACCCGTGCGCTATCGCCCATACATTACCGGACACGTATTTTACACCCGCAAGCGCCTGTGTGATCGTGACCTTCCCGTACCTTTTTTAAAATAAATACCATTTTTGGACAGTCGTTGTTTATACTGAGGAGGAAGAATAAACATTTATTCAACTGTATCGAGTTGCTAATTTTACGTATTATTTAAATTACGTTTCTATGGATGCGCAAGAGTATTTAGGGGGGATTTTTCGGTAAAATTGAGCAGTTGTGAGTTTGCGTCTGTCATGTGGCATTTCGTGTGTCATTTTCATATATACCATTTTCAAATCCTACATGAATCACCTTGTCCAGAAACGTGTCTCACTCAGCATAACCAAATGCCTAATATGGTCACGTCTTAACCTCTTAAGGTGGACCTAAGTTTAAAGAAAGAGAAGAAAACGCGTAATATAATGCACGTTGTTGCACACATGTGTGAGGGGTGTGTGCCATGACTCGCTGTTTTTTTTTTAATTTTTTTCCCACAATGCTTGCTTTTAATACAATTTTGAAAAAGTCGAGCCACAATTCCTGGACAATCCCCGACCAAAGGGGTTTAATCAGTTTTGAGAATACGTACTGATTTTTCACCGCTACAGAACACGACGCCTAGTGTAGTTAGGACCCCCCCCACCTTCCTTCCCTAAAAAAAAAAAACGAAATGCACAGAATTTCATTTTTTAACCAATCCTCAATAATTAAATGCCAAGACAAAGGCGATATTCACTTTACAAAACAAGGTAGTTACCGGGAACCCGTTGCGCTGATTCGCAAGGAGAAATAAAAAGGAAATGTTTTACTACATCTGCAACAGCGCAACTTCATTTATTGCCATCTTTAGGGTTCGTAAGCAAGAATGCAGACACGCAAGAATGCAAACACATCTCGCTGTTGCAGGCACCTATTAGATTTTAAAAGGAACGCAAATGGTCAACAGAGCAGCCGTAACAGAAAATATGTGCTCACTGTGAGGTCCCAAAAGCTTGGTTTGCACGCTGTAAACCTGCTTGTCACTTTGCGAAAACCTAGCTAAACATGAGATGTTGATTGTACTGCGTGCGTGGACAATTCAATTCGCAAGTTCACTTGCGACGAAAGCCGTAAATAAGTGATCCTAAACCGTTATTCATCAAACCTTCCTTCAAAGTCGCTAAAATTTCATTGAAAAGACCCGTTAGAGCGGTTACATTTACATCTCTGCGCTGATCAAAATTCAGTAATTTCATGTTACCTTTTGAACACACAAAAAATATCGTAAGCTCTTAGAAAGAATTTCGGGGCAGTTAAGTAATGTTACCATTTCAGGGCATCCCACAAATGCAAGAATGCGTCACGCTACCAGTGAAAGCGATTGAGATTGCCGTTGTAAACTGAATTTCAGAGATCGAGGCTTCCTGATTTGTTTCTATTTATTTATTATTATTTGTTTCTTCCTGATTTGTTTCGATTGAAGGCTCAAAGCCATAGTCTGGAAAGATCGAGCTTGCTACGAACCACAGCGTACAAGTTTATTGCCACAATTACGGCCATTCTGATATTCCCGATGAGTCGTCGCTTTTTTGGCGTAGTAATGAAAACTGACTGCCGCTTCCATGCTATACATTGAACGTTGAGGAACCGAACTACAGCATACCACTCTTGTTTGCACCTTTCGCGCGCACATACCGCGGGAAAAAGGCACGAAGCGCGCCCACAGTGTGCATTCTTACGGGCCGCTCAGCGGAGCATCCACACTAGCAGCGCGACGCTGTCGCCACCTACATGTCGAGCTCGCGGCGAATAGGCCTCCTGCGCTGCCCAGGGGGCGCTGCGCAAGCGGCTTCCGGGCAGTACTTCCGGGTAGTACAAAGCTGCGCGGGTCCCATAGGATCCCGTGTTGACAGAAGCAAAATGAGCTCGACGCTCCCGATTATTTTGCGACGTGGTCACCAGCTCATCCCCGACGCGTCCGATCTATTTCAGCGATCAACTTGGCATTGGGGGAAAAAGCTTTGCGGCGCTAAACACGTTTACAGCGACGACGAAAGTGCCGGGACCGTGACGGCGTCTGCTACTCGCAGGTTCACCGATCGATGGTCGTACGAAGTGAAATTTTAAGTGAAATTTCTAGGTTAAACTAATACTCTAGGTGACAAAGTCTTCTAAAAAAACAGCCAATCAAAAAAGAAGAGTGACGCAATCGGCGATGATCGCGCTTTAAAAAGCCAGCGAGTACGGCGGACCGCAGGCTCGCCTGCTGCGGTGCTCCGCTCTTTTGCGTACCTGCACACTATGCGGGCACTTTCATTAAACAGTGCTCGTTTGCGTCGCCGTTACGAATACATGGTGCAGCGTTAGCTTCCCGTTTTGTTGCGTGTCTCAGTGACAAAATGCCGCGACCGTCAGAAGCGTGAAATCTGTTTTGTGATTCCGAAATTAGTGGCCGTAAAACAAAGTGGTCGGGCGAACTAAGAGGCCGCTCGCTTTCCTTGTTTGCTCTCACTTTACTTAATTACGCTCTTGCAACATAGATTCCCAGTTCGCGCTTAATAGCCTAGAATGAGGGTCTGTAACGGTCGAATTCCATGCAGCCGACACGGCGGAGGGCTGGACGGCAAATCCGGAGGGGGGGGGGGGGGGAGGAGGAGGGGGGCTTTGAATGCAAAGAGAAAAAAATCAGCGAATTTCTAATAATATTTGACAATAATCTGGCGAAGTGTGAAGATGGGAGGGGGGGGGGGGGAATTCAACTGGAGGACGCCAATTCTCTGTTCTTGTCTCGCTGTCTAACTCCATTTGAAGTCAAAACTGGCGTGTCGGCGTTCAGATTCGACGACCCCTGCACTAGAAAACCAACACAGTCAGTGATGATCGTGTGTAAATATTCGGGGCCCCGCGCCGTGTATGCGGCTGTGTTATGTGATGTTATAGAAGTACACATCTCTGCAGGCAGCGGGCGTGTGATTTGGTGCATGTTTTGCGTCTTTTAATAGCGCTTAATTTGTTCATTTGGCGTACAATTGCCCCACCTACTCGTTAGTATACATGTACCAGCTGCCGTTCGTTAATCACGTGCGGCGTAAAACGTTACGCAATAATCCTATTGTTTGTGAAAATACGAAACAAAATTTCCACTCGTTTCAAAGGCAGTGCCAGGCTCAGCTGAGTCGGCTGGGCAATTCTTGCGTTCGCTTGCATGCTCCCGCTGAAGCAACGTTTTGCAGTTACCTCAGGATATAGGATGAGCAGCGTTCCGTGTTTATGCTACTCGTGAACTTTCCTTTGTCGACCGCACGCAAGAAGAAAAAAACTGTAACTGTCGTCAAACAGCTAAACCACCCGACCTGGCGATACTGTCCCACGCCGCGACCACCGCGACAGCTCGCTCAAAAGAAAGCCGACAAATCGGCTTCTTTTAGCGGATATTATTTTGTTTAGCCTCTGCAACTACTTTAAGGGCTATTCCATACAGTATGCAGTCATTTAAACACGCCACAAGGCGCCACAACCAACTTTCACTCTGGCTTGTAATTGAAAACACATGGAGGGCGGCGAGGGTCGTCTGCTTTTGTACTACCCAGAGGCGTCGGCCGCTAGGGGCGCTGCATGTCGCCAAAACTCCAGCGCAGGAGGCCTATACAACCGCCCGCGAGCGTCCGATGTTGAGCTGGCTGATGCGTCATAAGGAACTGAGCACTTCTCTTTTCTTTCGTGCTGGCCGTGTGCTGAGTAGCTCTGTACAGGAGCTTCTTTCATTTATTTCCACCTTCTCAAACACGACCGACTCGTGCTCTCAAACGTCGGACCGGCCGGACGGCACGGGAGCATACTCTTGCAGCGCCGTCGGACGGCACTGCAAGGGCCAGCTAAAGAGCCGTCGGACGGCACTCTAGACACTGCGAAAATTAGAAACAAGGGGAGTAAGGAACACGGAGCAGCAACGAGATAGTGCCACTCGTCGCACAGGTTTCGGTATGGAGGTCGTGTTGGCTTGCTGCTGTCGTTACGAGCTCGTTTACAGTTTACAACCACTGAAAACTTCAGTTTGTTCGAGTACTTTACAATGAAATTGCGTTGCTGTGTTTTGAAATGCCCATGTAGTACGGGCAAATCGTCGAGGGAGTGCGACATCCCCGCCGGTGAGATCTCCTTTCATGTGCTGCCCAACGACGAACCTCGGCGAAGCAAGTGGCTACGTTTTGTGAACTTTGCAAACGGAGGAGAAAGAGAGCTAAATGAAGTACGAGTGTGCTCGCTTTATTTCCGAGGAAGTGATTACGGCAGAGACCCGGACATGCTGGCGCTCGTCGCCGACTTTGTCAAATCGCCGCCAAAGCGCTCTGACCTCGGGGAAAAAAATTGCCGTACACACCGCGCATTGACGCTCGAATCTTTCTGGTCGGAGCAGAGAGCTCGAGCGAACGGCTTTCCATACACGACACCGGCCAACTGGCATAAGCGATACTGCTACTGAAATTGAAAATACGGCACATACGTACCAGTCTGTATTCGTCCGTCGCGACGGGGCTGACGAGGCAGCGGTGCCGACGGCTGGGCGTTCGTCTGTTGTGGCTATCGCGGAATGGTCGCTTTCTCGTCCACCGTGTATCCCACAACTCTTGCCGCTCGTGCACTTAGAAGCATTGAGCGTTCAAGTGGTGTGAGGTTGTTAAATGCAAGCCCGAGCTCCTCGGCGAGAGTTTTGTTCTCCGGATCAGGCGATTCCATGACTAGGGCTGCGGGTGCACTAGGTTTTACTAGTATTTTTAAAATGGCCACCGTCTCGGTCGACTCCCGCGTGTGGGTGCTATATGGAGTCGACATACTAAGTATCTGTTTCATGGACCGGGTCGTATGACGCCATTGTTCACGTGACGAAATGTGCAATTTTAGCGGGAGATTTAAAATTTTGGCTTAAATTGCCTTATTTCTCAGTGAAAAATTCCCCCGCATTTCCCCGAGGGGGAGAATGTGAAAGTGCGAATGCACGGTTGTCGGCCCGCTTGCGGCGCTTGCGCTCGGCCCCCGCAGCCCACCGCTTCGCCGCCTTCTCTTCCATCTCTTCCATCGGGTTTGTAGTATCACGTGTACACCACGCAGTTATCAAGCCGCTATAACGCCGCTGAGTCGCCAACGCACGCCGCTGACGACGTAGTTTGAATGCGTTAAAGATATAAGGCGCGTCAACACTGATATCACCGTCGCGTCGGTGGCTTGATCGGTAGAGCGTCGCGCTGCGGCCGCAAAGTCCGCGGATCGAAACCTGGCGCCGGATGCTGTTTCTTTATAGAGGAGCACTGCGGACGCCGACGCCGCCGCCGGCGGTGGATGGTTTGGGGTCGCTTATAAAGTGTATTCACACTTAATAAAGCATCATTTGCTTCCGGGAAAGCGCTTGGGGTACTATGAAACACCTAATCTTTCGAATAAAACAAACTTTTGTTTTCTCTTCATGGCTCCTTTAAATTTAACTATATGCGAGTGCACAGTTCATTGCTGGCACGACAGCCCACCTGTTCAACTAGGTAGCGCAACAATACACCCAAGACGCGATATTTCTATGACAATTTTTAGATGCGGAGCATCTCATGCTCGGGGCTGCGTCCCTCCCTCCCTTGTCGTCCACCGTCCGCACTCTACTGCGCATGCGCGTCTCTTCAGCCCCATCAGCGTTTGGGCTGACGTCAGCGCAGTCCTCTATAAAAAGAAATAGTTAGGCGGCGCTCGGTTTCGATCTTACGTCTCTCTGGCCGCAACGGGAGGTACGTGGCGCTCTTCCCACTGCGCTACAAAGCGAGACGGGAGCATGCGCTACGAACGCGCCTTATGTCCTTCACTCATTCAAACTACGTCAAGAAGCTACTGATACAACGAAGGCACGCGAAGCTAAACGTCAACGGAAACGACGAACTGAAAACTAATGGGAACTTCAGTCGACCCCATGGTTGCTTCGCATGTTCCCCTACGGGAAGATGATGTAATTTTTTTTAAATTTGTGTTCCCTCTCTTTCATGGAATATCCGCGAAATATTCCGAAGCTTCACATTTGGCTGAGTAGGGGTAATACTAAGATCGGGAGTAAAAAAGTTGCCAATACACTGTCCACAACTGCTGCCACAATGCACGGTAATATAACTATTACAACACCAGTAATGGTATTAAGCAAGTGCGCACGTAACGACGCGTGGTCCGTGCAGCGTTCGCGACTGCGGCGGCGTTCAACGAGATCAGCGCGTACATCGAGCGCCACCGATTCCAGCTTCCGGAGCCTCACGTGGACGCCTGCGCCGGCGGCCACCTGAGGCCCGCCTGCCCCATGCGCAAGGGTCAGGTCTACACCTACCGCTACACCCTGCTCGTCCGGGAGATATATCCTGCGGTGAGTAACTCTGCTGTTATTAGCCCTTTTTCGCTGCACGCGGTATGCCGCGCTGTGTACAGCTCGATACTTTAGCGACTGTTAGTTGGATAAAATTGTTCCGGAGTACGTTTTACCAGTGGAGCTGTTGTAGGTGGCCGTAATGTGTGGCGCGTAACGCAAAAATACCGAGGAGCGCCTTGCGTTACCTAGCAACCAACAACGCCACAGCTAGCGCAACACCTGCTCCGCGGTACCTCGGCGCGACTCAGGAACGCCGCGCAAGCGGCCTGCATAACCGTACGCGCCGCCGCTGCGCCCCAGCTGTCGTCAAGCGCTACCGCGCATGGGCTTCGTTTCGCAGCAGAGCCCGCGCGCTGGCGGCCGCGCGCCAGCCCTCGACATGGGGCGGTCGCGAAAAGTACGTACGCCCGAGGAAGAAGCCGCGTACCAAGAGGCGCGGCGTGCTGCTAATCGAGAACGACAGTGTCGACGGCGATCCGTCCCAGCACGTGTCGCCGCGGTCACTAAAAATCCTGCAGCTTCGCTGCGGCTCAAGCCTTGCGTGACTCATTGCAAACTTCCCCAGTTTTTTTCTTTTGTTTTTTTACCGGGAAAGTTGTGTACGGTTTATACGTAGAAGCTGATCGCTAAATAGGCGACGGAAAGATACCCATACGAGAGGCGTGGAATAGCCCGTATCGTAGGTTTCTTTTTTCTTTTTTTTTTAAGTGCGAATGCACTTTATAAGCGACCCCAAACCATCCACCGCCGGCGGCGGCGGCGGCGTCCGCAGTGCTCCTCTATATTTAAAAAAGAAACAGCATCCGGCGCCAGGTTTCGATCCGAGGACTTTGCGGGCCGCAGCCCGACGCTCTACCGAATAAGCCACGGACGCGACTTTTTTTTTTTTTTTTGTAACAGTAACTTTATTTACAAATATACAAACAGGGCCAGATGAAGTGGTTACTGAGGTTTCAGAGAACAGTGTAACATGCTATGCTCACACAGACAAATGATCGCGTTCGGGAACGTACAAGCCAAGACAAAATTCAGCGTGTTTCGACAGGGAAGTGAAAACCATTAGTAGGCAGTGCCAGCAAAGCCACGTAGTGCCGGCGTGGTTCCTGTTAGAAACACTAACAAATGGGCGATGGTGTCATTTGTTTACAGTATACGGTTATGAAGTAGGGGCAAGTGGTTGGGCGTAGAAGTTATGGAGAAAAAGTAGGATTAGTTTAAAATTCCCCCGCATTTTCCCGAGGGGGAGAATGTGAAAGTGCGAATGCACGGTTGTCGGCCCGCTTGCGGCGCTTGCGCTCGGCCCCCGCAGCCCACCGCCTCGCCGCCTTCTCTTCCATCTCTTCCATCGGGTTTGTAGTATCACGTGTACACCACGCAGTTATCAAGCCGCTATAACGCCGCTGAGTCGCCAACGCACGCCGCTGACGACGTAGTTTGAATGCGTTAAAGATATAAGGCGCGTCTAACACTGCTATCACCGTCGCGTCCGTAGCTTGGTCGGTAGAGCGTCGCGCTGCGGCCGCTAAGTTCTCGGATCGAAACCTGACGCCGGATGCTGTTTCTTCTTTGAAGAGCACTGCGGACGCCGCCGACGCCGCCGCCGACGCCGGCGGTGGATGGTTTGGGGTCGCGCACTTAAAAGTCGTTAGTGAGCAGAAGTGGCCCATGGTGCTGTCGCGCTACCGGCCCTCAGATCAAGTCCCATCTCCTTTGCTGCTCTACCTTAAACTCCATGAGTGCTCGTGAGCCCCGCGCCAGTGAGTCGCGAAGCTCAGTGTCTGAATCGGGCCCGTCAAGGGCGGCCACTGCCCACTGCGTCTTCTGTACAAAGTGCCTCCACGCCGGCCGCGGGCTTTCGGCACATTCAACCACGTCGACTCTCGCCCTCCATAGCGAGACGCTGATGTCGGTGTCAGTAACGCGCCTTATATCTTTAACGCATTCAAACTACGTCGTCAGCGGCGTGCGTTGGCGACTCAGCGGCGTTATAGCGGCTTGATAACTGCGTGGTGTACACGTGATACTACAAACCCGATGGAAGAGATGGAAGAGAAGGCGGCGAGGCGGTGGGCTGCGGGGGCCGAGCGCAAGCGCCGCAAGCGGGCCGACAACCGTGCATTCGCACTTTCACATTCTCCCCCTCGGGGAAATGCGGGGGAATTTTTTTTTTTTTTTTTTTTGGGGGGGGGGGGGGGGGGGTACCTTACTGTTTTTGTCAGTGCTCAGCTCATCTGTCACACTTTTGTTTCCACCAATCAGATTGCGTAATGGTTCGGCAATTTGGTACGCGTCTCCCCTGTTTTGCACGGCTTTTCCAAATTGCAGATTAACCACCCAAGCAGCATACGTCAGTGGCCGATGTGTCCAAGCTTGGCAACTCCTCGCCCGCCATTATTGGCGGGTGGTTGGGAAAGGTGATAAGCCAACAATTGGCCAAGCTCTGGAAGGCCAACATTCGACAACGCTGGGCAAAGTATGTTGCCATGATAATGCCTATATGGGTGGACCGCACGCTATTTTCATGCACATTTCTGGCCAGTCTTTATGGCTAACGCCTGTTCTATGAATTGCCTCACGGCCCGATTTCTGCTTTATACATGCCATTATACAAAAAATTATTTAATGCGCACTCATTAAAGAATTTCCTGTACAATGACATGTATCAGACAGAAATCGGACCGCGAGGCACAATAAACAAACCGCATCAACTTTCAGAAGTAACTACGAGACTTCCCAAAAACAAATGAGCAACACATCAGGTCTCTTTGGTTACTTTTTTATTATAAGCACCAAATTTACAACGACAAAGCTGACTTAACAGTGGCAAGAATACGAAATAAGTTTGTTCAAAACACAAACACAATAGTCGAGAAAAAATAAAAAAAGCGCTGCTCATGAAGCGCGATCCGATCTATGCTTCGTTCAACGGCTTGAGATGCCTACAAAACAGAAGCATTCAGGTAAATGAAAAAAAGACCCTCTTCCCCGGTAATTCTTTGGCTTGCACGTGACGTCACTTGCGCCCGCTCGTAGTTACTGCGCCCATGTTGGAGCACCACGCGCCGCTCGCTATGCGTAGTGTGTGTACGTTTCTCGGCTGACGCACCCGCCCCACTACAGGCTTACCGCTTTCTGAGCAAGATGCCCCCAGCTTCGAGAGTCGAGGCTCTCGACGCGGCGTATCGTGTGCAGCTGATCGGATCAGCCCGCGCACGCTACGAGGAAAAGAGTCGGATGCGCGACAGCGTGGATCCCTACACGCTGCGGCCGGGACTGGACACCGTGACCGATGTTGCAGAGTTTCCCGAAGTGGCGCACGGAGACATCGTGAACTATCTTGTTTACTCCTCCAGTTTTGTGACCTGTCTCATTTTCGTTCTCGTCAACTTCGTCGATATCTGGAACGGCTGCAACGTCGTCGCCGTGGCTGGGGTGCGTCGGCTGCGTGGACGCCGCCGTGGCTGCGTCGCGAGGCCTCAGCGGTCTTTTCCCCTGTACGTCGCTTTTTCGATCGTTCGTAACGATCGGTACAACGAGCTTTTGTGCCGTAGCCAAGCGCAAGCGACGGCGCCAAGTCAGGGTGTGCCTCATCCCAAATCTTGGCTGGCTTGCCTACAAGCACAAAATACACATTTTCTACATTTGTACGCGACGCTTGGATTTGCTGTAGACGTTGTTGGCTTACCTGTCACAAAGTGGGCACCGCAGACTCGAATATGACGGCTGTTGGGATCGAGATCAGCACGTTTTATGCGTAATAGCCACAGGCTTCGCCGTCTCGCACTGAGGTCTTTCGTCCGCTCACACTGATTTGATACAACTTTCGGTAGACGAAATAGGCTGCTGTTCGCCGATTTCTCCCTTGAATTCGACTTGCTACGGTTCGAGCAGCCGACAACAGCGCACAACACCATTGTGGAAACGCCGTCCAGTCGCTGCCGCTTCCACAGCCGCGCGGAGACTGCGCCGTGTAGGGTATCCGCGGAGTCGGCGGTGCTCCAATATGGAGATTATGCATCCCAGCATTCCCCGTTGTGACGTCGGTGCAAGGCATGTATACAGTATGTCGTTCAACAGCACTATTGTAGAATAGTCCAGCTTGGAAGGCTTGTTCTCTCTGCTGCATCCGCCACTTGTCCACGGGAAACACCTTTACGTTGTAGAACCTGTAATAACTAAAAAAAAGTTAACTGCAATGCTAAATGCACGCTGCTTATTAAATGCAGCATCTATCACCATTCTTAACACATGCACGTGTGAAAATATTCAGCCTAAACTTTTAGCTTGATAAAACTCGCTATGAAACATGAAACGTATACCCACTTACTGATATTTATTTTTCAATACTGCGTTTGACGGTAGCAGTTACTTGGCTCGTTCTTGAGAAAACAGTAAGGAATTTCATCGAAAATTGGCTTCACACTTATGGCAGCTCGCACAAGGTAATATATGAAAAAAGTCCAACAGACAAAGACACACTCCAGCGGTTCCGTGAAATTTTGTTGTGGCTACTGTAGTCACATAAACAATTAACCGCGACTGAAATGCGCCGTCAACGTTTTATTTTGTAGCAACGCGGGATCAGAATATAAGGCACTACACAATGGGTTCGGAACGCACGAACATTCACGGTTTTTTTTTTTGTAAGACATCTATGCCAACTTGGAGGTAGATGAGAAGCCTTGTGACATTTTATTGCGTTATATTTTTAAGGGGTAATCAAATAAAGCGACAATTCCTAGCGACTCTACAAACATGAATGGGTGTTAAACTGGTTAAGGTGTTGCTGTCGCCGTCGCTTACTTCTGCCTCGTCAGATGCGAACGGAACCGACGGAGAAGCCCAGCGGCAGTGTAATTACTTTGTTGCTGGACAATATCTTTACGTTGTTCCCGAAAATAATGAAACGAAAGCTTCATTTATAGCTAGCGTTTAATGAAGCCAGCTTAATACATCTGTAACTCTTATACTGCACACGAGTCTTGCTTCAACACATGCTGGACGTCGCGAACCAGCAGTGGGAGCACGGCCGCTTGTTCGGAAAACACAAAGCCGGAAATAGGATGGCTAGAATTGGCGTCACACAAATAGAAGCTAGCGCATGTATGTGACCGCCTAATTCTTCGCAAGAACCAGCAACACTAAGCTGCACTCACGCGCACCAACTGTTATGAACGACAGCTAAAGTTTATGCGGGAAAGCACGAGCTCTCCCGTACCGCGCACTGAAAAATAAAATGGTGACTCACGTTTTCAGCGGCTGGCCGCAGCAGGCAAACAATGTTATTCCACCAGTCAGGTATACTTCAAACACAGCCACCGACACCAAAACGCACCTCACAGACACGTACCGGAGTACTATGGTGGTTTCAATGCCACAAAAAAACGCAGACATCGGAGTGACGTGTCTGCCCACGTGTAACACTATCTCGCACATTATGAATACGCTGCACTTTAGTTTGAGTAGGCTTTGTTTCGTGGCACGGTTGCTGCGTTGTTGCCTGTTCACCGCTCTAACCGTCGTGTTTGCACACGCCACGCACACAGCAAGCGCGTGGACAAAATGCGCTTTTATCCGTCTACTAAAGCTTGGCCTCCGATGGGATTTCCGTGTGACGTTACTTCCGGTCACCGTTTGCTTGGCGCACAATCAATAGGCAGTTTTAGCATATCGTTACCGTGTTTACGTTGCCGTTTACCGTGTTTGCGGGAGTAGACTGCGCAGCGCCAGAGTTACCGCGAACGGTAACTTACCGGCACAGGCTTCACCGTCGCCAGCGCTTCCGGTAAAACGGGAAACGGTAACGCAAACACGGTAACGATATGCTAAAACTGCCTAATCTTTCAGCCGAGTTACCGATGAGTGGCCGATAGCTCGGAAGCCAATGGGGATCCATGAGGTTTCCAAACATTGGCAGTCGGCCTCTGCCCCTTGGGAAGTTGCAGATTTTTACAAAAAATCTCAAAGTGGTCACTTAATCTTTCCTGCTTACAGGACATGAAGTTACAAGCACGACCGTTGTAAGCTAGCGTTCGGATGCCGCATTTAACCATGTAATAGAGGGTCAATGATCGAAAACGTTCGTCTTCATAGCGAATCTTTCGCGCAAACTGTAGCAATTTTTACTTTTTTTGTGAGGCTAGGCACGATTATGAACTTTTTCGTAATTTCTATAACGTATTTCGTTTCCAGACGCCAGCAACTATCGAATACAAGCTTGTCACCAGAGACGGAAAGGTGATTGGATGCAGCCATATACCAGTCATTATCTTCAGATGAAGAACACATTCACCGGTTCACGAGCTTAACCAAGCTAGCTTCGTGATTGTGTAACTCAGCGGAATAAAGCTCCGTTAAACTTGAGTCAAACAACTGTCACATCATTCTTGAAAACCGCGCTACATCAATGCAGTTTCGGTTTCAGTTCTTCGAAGTTACTTACTGTGGCTCGCGATCCTCTAAACAGTCCAAGCCAATCCAAAAGAGGCCGATCAATCGATAAGGTCGCCACAAGATGGCGACACCGCCTTTCGTCGGAAACATTGGCGAAAACACAAGCAGCAGCAGCAGCAGTGGCAGCAGCACAACAACAACAGTGGGCAAGAGACAAAAGGCAGCGGCGACGATGCTAGCGACGGATGACAAAGCCCAGGCCCCTGACCCCCTCGACAAAGGAATCTTCAAAAGGCAAGCAGCCGATGCGTACACGGTGCATTCTACCGGGGTCGCGAAGATGATACGCAAACGGAGCAGCGAGCCCGTTGAGTTCTGCGCGGACGTCGGCTTCAGCGGCTGCGGCGGCGGCGGCGGCGTGATCGCCAAGCGCAAGTACAGCGCCCACTTGAAGTTCGCGGACATTGACGCGGCCATGCTTCAGTGGGTGCTGGAGATGACCTCGCAGAAGGCTGCGCTCTCGGACAGTGCCATACAGGCGAAAGCCAAACAACTTGCACAGGTCTTGGGCACGACGGACTTCAAGGCGTCCAACGGCTGGCTGTACAAGTTCAAGGAGAGGCACGGTTTCGCGCTCAAGAGCGGCGCCAAAGACGACGGGGGCGGCCGCGGCACGCTCGAGGACATGGGCGCCGGGGTGTGCGGCCTGGGCAACTACCACCACGCGCTGCTGGACCACGACCCGGTGCGCGTGTACAGCTGCTGCGAGACGTCCATCCTGTACAAGCGGGCGCCCTTTGGCGGCGGCTGCGAGCCCAGCCCCGAGAGCTGCGAGCCGGACGACCGGCTCACAGTGCTGCTGTGCTGCAACGCCAACGGCACGCACAAGATCAAGCCGCTGGTGATCAACAGCCAGCGCGAGTCGCCCGAGGTGCGCGACAACAAGGGCAAGCTGCCCGTGACGTACGCGTGGCAGCGCTCCTCGTACATGACGAGCAACATCTTCCAGCAGTGGCTCTGGGAGTTCGAGAAGCAGGTGGAGCACAACTCGGTGCTCATCCTGGACACGTGCCCCGCGCACGTGAGCGTGCAGTCGGACCGCGTCAAGCTGCTCTACGTGCAGTCCAACATGCGCGAGCTGCAGCCGCTGCACGGGGGCGTGCTGAACGCCTTCAAGTGCAAGTACCGGGCGGACCTGGTGGTGCACTACCTCAACTTTCCCGACCTGAGCAACCGCATCTCGGTGCTGGACGCGCTGCTGCTGCTGGGCGAGGCCTGGAACCAGGTGCCACGCGAGACCATCGTCGGCTGCTGGGTGCGCTCGCAGCTGCTGCCCTCGGTGCGCATGTGCGCGGGGCGCTCGGCGCAGCAGAACGGCGAGGGCGACCCCATGGAGCAGCTGTGCACCTCCCTCATGAAGGTGCGGCCTGACGTGACGCGCAAGGACGTCGAAGACTACCTGCACTGCGACGACTCCTGCTCCACGACGTACAGCTTCAGCGAGGAGGCCATCGAGAGCGCCAAGCCGGGCATTGCGGAGGCCCCGCCGCACTCGCAGTACCAGCACGGCGGATGCCCCACCAACCTGCGGCCCGGCGAGATCCTGGGCATGCTGGACAAGATGGAGCACTTCTTCACCCACCAGGCCCTGACCAGCACCACCGACCTGCTGGCCATCCACAGCCTGCGCAGCAAGACCATCCAGATCGCCACCAACGACTTCCAAGTCGAGTGATCTGCCAGCTGTTTTCATTTCCCCCCCTTTTTTATGAGCTAAGTGGAATTACTTGGAATCGGGCACGCCAACGAGCCAGGTCCCGTCACCATTTAGACAATTCCTGACGGCCAGACAAGCAGTGGCTAGCACTTAGATTTTTGTAGGTTCCCTGGCACAAATTCGTACCTTTATGGCTCCGAATGACTACTTATAGGCCTCAGGGCGCCCTGTTCAAGATGTGGAGTCCTTGCTTGGTATGGTAGGTGTAGCATTAATGCCTGGTTTATTCGGCGTAGTGCATATGCTACCCCGATATTTTTAGGCACCAGAGCAGTGCACTTGTTCAGGTGGTGTCATGAGCCAAGATGGGCCCCACAGTCGCCCGTTGACTCCATCCAGTTCAGATGTGGTTGGCCATCTATATATTCCGAGCAGCTACCAAATGAAATACAGGGGGATCTTGGGGTACCGTTAACCAGTTATAGCGCACACTGTTTCTGGGAGGAGTAAACGTAGCAGTTGCAATTAATGCGTAAATTTAAAAATGAAGCCATGTCTGCAATCAACTTAAGGGCTGAAGAGCAAAGCTGTGCATGCCAAAATATTGCAGTTGTCCTTAGATTTATCATAGCCGGAATTTCTGATCCTGATATCTTGGTGTACAGTGCTCGTTGGTATTTTGCTCAATTCTTTATTTGTGTGTTGCTCAATTTTAGTGTTAGAGCAGCACACTTCAACAAGCATTTTTTGGTCTTGGCTGTACTAAAAGGGGGTCGGGAATTTTCAAGCATATCCCTTTCTCCAGAAGTAATGCCTTTGGTCAGTAAGAATGCCTGCACAGGCTAAGCAAAAAACAAGCCTAGGCCATTAATTATACCCTGCAAGAAGTTAGCCCCTTGCCCGAGATAAATATTTTGCCTAGTTTTTGAAGTGAGATAGTAAATATTTCCCTGCTGTTTATTTTGAGTCGAAAAAACTAGAATAGCACGTCACTTAAAGGGACACTGAAGCGAATTTTTCAAGCTTCCGTTTTTGCTTGAACTGCGTAGACTGGTTCAAACGAACACACTTTTCATCGTTTATCCAGGCGATAAGGCAGTATTTATTTTTTAAAGCCTGAAAGAAAAGCTACCGTGCACGATTTACGGCTGCTGCACCAACTAACCGCAGTGACGTCGTGTAAGGTGCTACTTGATTGGACGATGTCCAAGATTAGCATTCAAACAAGTTTCGGTTTCGGTTCTGTGAAACATGCTTGGCATCCGACGTTACCATTGGATGGGCATTCTTGATATCTCTGTAATCGGCATACCGCGCTTCTGCCATGTAGTTGGCTGTAAAATGCGTCAGATAACCCTACCAGGACAGCTTGTAATCGTAGCAATCACTAGCTGAGGCCTACGCAGTGGATGAGCGCCATCCTCGTCACTGTAGACGCTCATATGCCATGCGCTTTTCCCCCATCTTTGGAGCTTGCCTCACTCATGCCGGTATCGTAAAAAGCGTGTTCGCGCCAGGCCAAGGGTCTGCTGATTGTGGCCTGTGTCCAGTGCTCGCTAGCAGTTGGTGCTTATGGCAACAGCACACCAACGAGAACTCGCTAGTGCATCAATGTCAGTCGGCGCGCGTTCTGCGAGCGAACTTGCTTGTGGAGCAATGATTGTTACAGCGCAAAAATGGTGAATTCAGTATAGAAAGCATCGGTCGGAAATGAAGAAATTAACTTGCAAAAAAAAAAAAGATGTACTCTCGGGATTCGAACTTGCGACTTGCAAAATAACATACCTAGCACTCTAAACCACTTGACCAGGAGCCAGCGCTGCCGGTGTTGGAAATATAAAATATAACAAGTTTGCTTTTTTATTTAGTTTTAGCGTTTCAAGCAGCTTAGACGACTATTTGTTGTATAGCGCTTGTGCAGTAAGCATCCCCCAAATTTGCACAATATCTCATGTCTAGGAATTGCATTTCTTAGACGGAAAAACATTTGCAGATGTGTGGTTGTGCTGCTGACCGCTGTGCTTGTTCACCCAGTGCAAAAAGGTGCTTCCTGCACCCTAGTTTTACGCTGTACGGTAAAAGTTTCGGTTAATTTTATTTCCTTAGTACCTATGATAACTTCGCTGACTCTCCTCCCGCCTTCAGTTGGCCTTAGATCTTCCCACTAGTGTACCAGTCAGCGCTTGTGTGGAGCGATGTGAACTTGGAGCTTGATACAATGTACAAATTAACAAACTAATGAAAGGCACATTCTTCCATTCACAAATGGGTCGTCGCTTAGTTTCAACTGAGTGAACGAATTGCGACGGCCCGTCGGCGGCTGGCCAACTAAACGCTGGGCCGACTGACTCTGTCAGGAGGTCACCGAGCCGTACAGTAGCGCATTTACGCCAAGCCGTTTTTTTCTGGCATCATACAAAACACCACCGAAAATGGGCGAGGATGCATAGAGGAGGACAGCATTTTAATTGATTTTTCTGGTGAATAAAGTAGCGTAAACGCAGCGGGAGCGGTCGAAGCATGGCCTACAGACTCCAGACTACAATTTGCTGTGCTCGTAATTCCGCAATGTTTACAAATCACTTCAGTGTCCCTTTAAGTGAACTAATTGGTGCCAGCTTTTACTGTTGGCATGGGTCCCTCGGGCTCAGCCATTATACGCTACCAAAAAGGAGTAAAAGAAATAATTTGGCAGCTTACGCAACTGCACTATTTTATTCATGCACAGCTTTGATCTGCATAGTTTAAGGTAGTAGCCCTGACCTTTTGGGACCTTTGTTTTCCTCTTCAATTCGTCTACGTGGTCTTTTGAAGGGTAAGGATATGATGTGTGCACCTGTTTTTCAACATTTCCAAGCTGAGAAACATTTGAAGCTTAAGCATTTTGTTGATTTTTAGTGGGAATCTTCTCTTGCTGCCAATAGCTTTCTGCTTTTGGGACATCTTCAGAATGGGCAAGTTTGGCAGCATGCTTCAAAATGATGTATCTAGTTAGTATTCAACTTGATAAAGAGGGCATCTAATAAGGTGCATGCTGCTATTAACCATGATAGCTGCTATACGAGGAGTCCTTCATTTTCTGGTAAAAGTCAGTGTTATCTGACATTTATTAACACCCAAACTGTGCATATGCCAATGGGTTGATACCACACTGTTTAATGAAACTTTCCCATCAGCAGAGATATTGATAGTTACGAAACAAGCCAGTAAGTAGCAAGATTCCTCTGACAGCGAACAAAATGGGCTGAGAAAATGCAGCTTTGGAGCAGTCTGTCTCTGCAGAATTGTTCGATGGGTATGGAACTCCTTTTGTTGCATTGATGGCCGTGAAAACTCGCTTTGAATTGGGTTTTGTTCCTGGACTCCTGGAGAGAATCGCCACAACACAAAGTACAAACGTTAATCGGATTCTCTCCTTTTAACTTTTGGCAATACTAAGCCTGAAAATGAAGTAACTCCACATGGTTCAGTAGCGGTTGACTATTCCACTTGGCATTAGTGCTAGGAGTTTAAATACCCCTTTATTCCTATTTTTCTTTTAATTGTGAGTTTTAGAGTTCGATAATATTGGGTCCTTTTATCCACGGTCACACGGGATCATTCCAGAAGGGCTGTCGTTGCCTGAGCCTATTTTAGATTGGCATAACGGCTGATCGAACGCCCGCATCCTCAGCGGTTGTTTTAGCACCAGGCCTCTCACCAGGCAATGATAATGAGACCACCATGCCCGTAAAGTATTATTTTTTTTTTTTGTAGGACCCTTTTTTCTCCTGTAGTCCATATAATGAGTTCCTATTGTATCCTACTGTTTAGTTGTCGTTCATATGCATGTTCAGTTTATCGTTATACCGTTTTTAGTTCATTTTTTTGTCTGTTCATTTATCAATGTGTTCCTATGTTAGCTGGAGAACTGTCGAATTTGCACAGTTCGTGCTACAGTGGCATTATATACTGCGTTCCTCGTTTTACCGTGCATTTATTATCCCTATGCATTGCATTCTTGTTTTTTGCCATTATCATCAGCATTGTGTAGCAGGTGTTTAACTGTACTCGCAGTGAATATGTTTGAAACATTGTGCTTTGTTTTGTGGAGCATGTAAAACAAAAATGACTGGCCTCTTTGCAGCTCTCGTTAAAGCCAAAGACAGCATTTGCACGAATTTGCATTGTACTGGTGGATCTGAGGTGGCTACGTCTTTACAGCTGGGACTGTAAAGGAAGCCGCAGAAAAGGCATTACAACTTGTGTTTGCTGTTCGTTTGCTCACGAATTGGTGTATGAACCAATTCAAGCAGCTTTCCAGATTGAAATCTTAGTTGGCCACATATACACCACGTCTGGGGCCTAGTTTTCCTTTTGTGGATGACCGTATGGTGGGAAGCTTTTTTTTTTATTTAAGAAATAAAATTGGGCCCCTTGAATTGACATAATGCCACCAAGTGAACACTGATAACTGTGGTGGTATTTGAACTGGATTATTTTCTTTCTATCACTTGATTTCATTAGAAAATCACAGATTGTGTTTGTGATGCATTGTCATTAGCTAAAGATGGTCAGCAGGAGATTTTCAAAGTTACCTTGATGTCACACGTTTAGGTAAGGGAGCACAAACTTAAGGTCACACACGCTACAGCATGTAGCGTTGAAACTGTAAATAGCTCCCTTTTTTAAGTACCAAAATCTATGCAGAAACACGAAAACACGTGCTTTACGCTCCCAGATGGCGTAACCGTGCAGGTTAAAAGTTGTACCACAATGTCATGCAAGCTGTGGTGGACCCAACTGGGGCAACGATGCAGGTGGTTGTCCCACTCTCTTCCAAATAGCTTCTGAACCAGCACTGCAAGGTTTAATAGCGCACACTATTCCCACCCTCACCTTCCCGCAAGGTCATTCTGGATCCACCTCTGCACACAAATGGCATTTTGCATGCCTCCATTTTACAAAAAACAAAGTCTATAGCATTTAGAAAGTAGCGGCCTATGCAGTTTTAGGTGTTATGCCTACACAGGTCTACCCGAATTGTGGGCGCAGCACTCTGACATGTGCAAACTCTACATCGAAGGGGGAATGAGAAAATAGATCGTTGACCCTGCTTAAAGCAATTGCATCCCACCTGATGCAAATGCAGCAGCTCATGCAAGTCTTTAGAGTAGTCTCGAAAGGGCTTTCCAGTAGGAAGACTCGCACATATCGACTTGTCTTTTTTTTTGTTTGTTTGTTTCTGCCAAGAACATATCACAAGTGGGTTTTTAGCTGTGCACTCAATGTCCGTGTGTGTGTGTGTGTGTGTGGTTTCTTGTTTGATCCCCTTTATCTGAGTTCTGTTGTTTGTCCATGTTTTGTGCTCCTTGTGTCGTAAAATGTAGGTGCATTTTTATCTGATGCCTTGTGAACAAACAAGTGTAGAAATTGAGTGACCTTCGTTGTACGATGCCCATCCTTCGCAAAAGTCATAGTTTTGGGCACAGTTGTTCGGTGCCTGGAGTGCAGCCGTTGATGTATGCAACAGTTTCTTTTCTTCGTGCAAGCAGCACTTTCTTTTTGCTGTGGCTGTGCTCCGTAAGTGTTCATAACATGATCTAGGTAGCTGTGTGTACCTTTATCGCTGTCATTTTTATTTTACACTAGTTTTTTTTTGTTTTGTTTTATGAAAGACTTTTCACCAGCACTGGTGACGTTTGAGGCACACCAAAAATTTTTCACCGACGTTTATCTCGAAGGTCACACGTTCTTAGTCAAGTATATGTGGCCCAGCTTTTTGATGTCTTTAGCATCTACAGTTGACATACAAGACTACTGCTTTTCGAGAGCATCAATACTCTCAAATCGATGGTTCACTTTCTTTTCATGTTGCATTTTTACAATGTTAGAATCGTCGCAGACACATTTGCAAATGTGGGATGGACGAAGGCAAGACACAGCATCTGTGTTATTACTCAGTCTCCTTTACACTTCTTTTTTTTTTTGCTCATTCTTTATGCTGTTACTCAGTCACTGTTACCAAAGAGGGGTTACTCTACTGACAGGGCGTAAGCAAGTTTACCTTTTCTGTGCCATGAAGTTTTTGTGTATCTTCATTGCTCGGTGGCACCTCATACTTACGTCAACTTAGCTTTTGAGCTTGAGGCATGTGTAAGTGGGGAGCACTCTCACCAAGGCTCGTCACTGCAGCTTTCGTCATTTTTGTGATGCATATGTAGCGACTTCCCCTTGAGTGTGCTTAATAAGATGGTGTCAGTATGTGAAAGAAAATGTCTAAAAGGAGAGGCAATGCTCCCCTCCCTTCTTGGCCGTTTTTTCTCTGGGCTTCTATTTTTTTTTTTTTTTTGAGGGGATGTGGCACATTTGTCAACTCATGTCATGTGTGCATAATGTGTCAGGATTTGTAGCCAGTGAAGATTTTCATTCCTCTTAATTTTGTTTCGGGTAACATTCTTGCTGTGGTTATTATTAATTGGTGTAACGTAAAAATCAGGCCTTGCAATTTCTGTCTTTAAACACTTTCCTGCTTTGACGGATTTCCTTCTGATAATATCGAGGCATTGAGCACCCTAGGTACTTCCTCTCCCTATTTCTCAGTAATATGACTTCCTTGAGTTATTTTCAAGTCATTTTGCAACAGCTTAAGCAAGTTTTTTATGGACTTTTGAGGAGTTAATGAAGCTCATTATTAACGGTGGCATAGATGGTGTCAATAATGGCCTCTGAAGTGTTTTCTTTTAACGGTACCAGTTTAATTACATCGCTGGCTTCAACTTCCTGCGTGTTGACCAATAAGCCTTGTGGTAATATTATTTTCTGTCCTTTGGATAGCTGCACACACAATTTTTTCATTAGTTTTTTCCCCTACTGGGTAAACACTTGTCCCCTATGGCACCATAGGGATTTACTTTTTAACTCTATGCACATAAAGCCCATAGGAGCAGCGGGGGTGTCGCAAATGCACCTATAAGGTATCTCGTCATAAGAGCCACGCAAGGCTCACATGACTCATTAGGAGTTTGGCCGTGTGGTCAGTCTGGCTGACTGCTTTTTAGCAAGCAGATGTACTACTGGCGTTTCCGAAAAAAATCAGCGCCTTTTTTCGTCCCTTGCTTTTAGTTCCCTGAGAGTCTGCACACGCTGCAGACCAACAAACACCAATCAAAGTTCTGAGCTTTGGAAGAAACCCTCTGGCCTTAGCAACACAAACAGTCTTACCAGTAGAGTAGATGAGAAGTCTCGTGCGTTTTTGAGAGAAACCTTGCCTATTGAAGCTGTCTTTTACGCTGTATTTATAGAAAATAGTGAGGGAGTGGTACCTTAGAAGAGCGTGTACTTTTAATGTCGTAGCGAGGGAATTGTAGGGGGAGACGATGCTTAGGCCTTAGGTGTAGACGAGTGATCTCTAGCTGCTGCTGGTGTTGCGTGCCAAATTGTTTTAACGGAAGGGGGGTACAATTCAGTGTTCCTCGGCCCCAGCACGTTTCATGCAGGTCGTACTGTACATACGTTTGCACCTGTGCGACAGGATTGGTCGCTTCCTGTAACGTGCGCAGCTTGTGTACTCTATGCACTTGCCAAGGTCACCGTAACAGTGATGTGCGATTTGTGTGCTATTTTTAGTGCTTGGGGTTTTAGGGGCTTTTTGGCCGAGTATGCGTGTTCCCTGTGTCTCCCATGTCAAGTTTGGTAGACATTGGTCAGCCTGTGGTGGCATGCTGGATTTCAGTCAGCCCAGCCTGCCGATTGGGGTCACCTCAAGTCAGTGGTCTATGTTCTGAGCGGCCTGAGTTCTATTCTCAACCGCCCTTGTTTTACTTGGTTTCAAAATATGACTAGGGTGAGAATGAAACATGGGTGATACGTTGAGGGCACACTACTGCTGTTATTTTTGGGCAACTGCACTAAAGTGTCACAAGATTTGTAGCAAGATGCATTGTTTCCTGTAATTTTACAGTTGTTTCGTCGGCATTTAGAAGAGGGGAATTCCCGAATGGTAACAAATGAGCCACCAATCAAACTTGTCTTCACGTTGTGTACAAATTACCCCTCGTGGTCTCCGCATATGCCCCCGCCGCCCTCTCGCCTTCCGTTCTGTGTGGTCTGCTTGCTCGCCACTTCTGTATTCCCTGTGGCAGAAAGCGAGCAAAACATTGCCAGTGGGCCTAATGAAGTGTCAATTGTTCTCCATGACTCCGGCCTGCTTGCTGTAATAATGAACCTGCTCATACATCGAATCTGTAGGCCTTCGAATGTTGCCACTATGTGTTGTCGCAATTGTGCGCAGTTTGCCAGTGTTAAATTGAGAGACAAGCGCATTAGATGGCAGTGCCGATTGCTAGCGCAGAGAAGCCATTGCGGTTGAAGCCAGGAGGTGAAAGTCCCCTATGCAGCTGGACCTTCTTTGCATGCTTGTGAGCGTGCATTCGAAGAGTGGTGATCATTGCTACAGTTCATGCAGTGTGAAGCAATAGCATGCCTCTCATAGAGCTGGCTGATGCAGACATATGCAAGGTGTAATTTTCTGGAACGAAGTATGCAAGCCCTTCATGTTGGCAGCACATGGAGACAGTGTCCAGACTATGCACAAAACAGCGTCCCTCCATGCTGGGCAAGAGAGGTTTTGAAGCTGAATCTATCTGGAGAATCGGTATTTTGGGCAGCCTCGATCCCTGCTTGTTTTCTTTTTGAGGCAGTGGACTTTTTTTTTTTTAAAGATCATTGTGACGGGTTTTTGTCACGACTATGAGATGTCCCTGCGCAAAAACAAGTGGTTTCAAAAGTGTTGACATTTGACAGTCTGATGACTTGTATTCGTCTGTCTTAGCATTGCCTTTTGTGCTTCTGGTCGAGGTTGAATTGTATCCAGTCCGAGTCTGGTCGATGACCCTTCACTATCAGCTGCTCTATTATAGGCAATAATTTGTAATAGGCTGCGTCTAATCTCACGAGAGTGTGTGAGAATTACCCCCCCCCCCTTCCCCCCCCCCCCCTGGAAAATTCCCACGGCAGTTGCCATAAAAGCTGGCTGGCCTAAAATTCACTATATTATTACGTCCCACGTAATTTAACCTAACATAACACAACCTCGCCGAACCTAACGTAACCTAACCTAAGCGAATGCATCATAACCTACCCAAATCCTACCCAACTGCCACAAACCTAATCTAACCCAGCCCGGCGACACAGAACACAACCTGTATATGTAATCCAACGCATTCTAGAAGCTCCGTGCTTCGAACTCTTGATATAGTGAAAACCAGAATAAAAAAACATTAACAAAATTATGATAACCGAAAAATTCCGAAAGCAAAAAAATAATACAACAAAAAGATGTCGGACTTGAACCTGATCCTTCTCGTTTATAAGCCAGTACTATACCACAGCGCTACAGGGGCAGCTACAAACACGGCTTTTTAGGGAATATTTATCCCATAAAATCTTCGGGTAGCGTGCTTAGCCAATGAGAGGCGACTGCCGTGAGAAATTTCTGATGGTAATTCTCACGGTTGCCGTGATAATAGGCACTACCTTTTTAAAAACCTACGGCGCTGCACAAATGCAAGTTGATAGTAAGCTGCAGCCAAAGACAAGAACTGGTCAAGTGCACCACTTTTTTTGTTGCTGCACACTGTTGAGTATTGAAAAAGAAAAAAGGCTTGAAAGTTGGCAGCTATACACGCACTGGAACAGTTTTGCTTATTTTATCCCAGATTTCTCTGCCACAGCTGTCTATAGAATTTTCGTGGGGACAGTGGGCAGAGCGAAGTTCTTTGGTCACTTGTCCTTTTGATTATCTCATCGGGAAATGCACCACCTTATTTTCTTGTACTTTTGTTTGCATCATATTCGTCTGTTCAGCGTATTCGGTATTCTTTGCCTCACACATTCGATATTCTAGCATGCACAACAAACATTTCAGCTGATAGCTTTTCAGGGTTTGCTGTTGATTTGGTTCAGCCACAAAGATTACTTGCAACAGTGTTAGCCCTTTAGCGATCCGTGTGGTTATGCAAGCACCCGGATCACTAAGCTATTGTGTTTGCCTGTGCAAGTTGAACGCTTGTCCCAAAATGAGGAATCGGGAAGTGTGGTTGTCAATCTATCGTTGGATACAGTTTCCAAACATTTTAATCTTTCTCTGCGAGAGAGAATTGGATGAGTTAAGTGAAATGCAGCATTAAACACACAATACAGGAGGAATAACAAGAAAACACAAGTTCTGTCTACAAACTCCTTGTTGCAAAAGCAAACCCTTTTATATGTAACCAAAAATATGCACATGAAGGCAATAGGTGATGTGATTAAAATGTCAAATGGCGGAAGTGATTAGGCATTCACTTCTATTGATGGCAAAAGAATGTCTTATGATTTTTTTTTTTTTCATTTCTCTGTATGCATGCACATTAGTGGCAAATCGACTCCTAATTGTAAAACTGTGTTTTCTTTCATGGTGCAAAATTGGAGGGAGAAGTCGACTTTTATTCAGGGCCACTTATATATGGACAAATACACTATGCTTGTGTTCCTTTGTACATCACGTAATCTTCAATAATGAAACCTCACGTAAGACTTGCCTGATAAAAAATATGGGCACTGCATGAGGTTCTCTATGCGGGTGTGGGCTGTCTAACATACGTTGTCAGTCGCGAATCCTTGTACTTGGCACAAGCCGCTGTTGTCCTTAGTGTGTTTACCTCTGTGAGTACTACGAGAAGCAGTGCTGTCAACACGAGCGCAATGGGCTCTTTACAATGACATGCAAACGGAGCAGTCTAGAAGCCTGATTACAATATGCCCGAAACGTAGTGTGCTCGTCTTTAAATGCAGTGGCCCAACTCTGCAATGTGTTCATGTTATCGGTTTCTTGCTACTTCCATCGTTGTACAATGTTGGTGACGACGTTCTCTTTTTGTTTCTGCGCCATTGTACGCAATATTGTTGGTGCGCAAAAGCCTCCGTGTACCCAGTGCGCGTTGCGTCCGATAGTAAATAAAGACGCTGAAAGAACTGTGTGTGAGTTGATTTAGTACATTGTCATGCGGATCTCGCGAGTGGCTTGCGAGTGCTCCGTGCTGTTTTCAGCAGCACAAAAGGCTCTGTATGTATTTGCCTACAGTGGCCTTACACTGTTGAGGTGTTTTCACGAGAGATGGTACAGGCGTGTCCGGTCGGCATCTTTAATTCTGGCGCAAATTTTATATATAGCTCCTTGGGCACAGGGGAAATTCCCTTCCTCAAAAAAAAATTCGTAAGTCGGCTTGGGTCACTGGCACGTTAAGCAGCTCGCGGAAAACTTGAAACTTCTATTACTGTAAAACAAACTACTGCAGCTATCGCCCTAGTTCATTTTATATGAAGACTTTGCAAATTCCCAAATGATTTAACAGATTCGTGTTTTGCATGCAGAGCGAAAATTTTTTAATAGGAATTTCCGAATTGAATTTTTTTTAAATTGCCCAAATGTGGGGCCTTTTTCCTCTGCATCTAAACAATCTAGGTAGCTCAATTTTTTATTGTTAATCTTTGTATCAATGTTAGTTTTTGTCGTCAAGATGGTTCAATTTCAAAAAAGCACTACTGCAGCTAGGTAACGCAGTTTGGTATATTTTGAAAGCCAATTTAAAAAATAAAGGCCATCTTCAATTTCTTTCAAACTTTCACAACTTAAAGCCAAGGTTACTGTCTATCATAGTTTCTCACTAACTGAGAAACTATGCTGTCTATCACCTACATTAAAAGCATGTTGCACCATTTTTGTTTGGCATCTAGAAAGCGCCAAATATGGCCTTGTTGGCAAAATTGTGGTGACATACTTAAGTGGTTTGTAAGAAGTATAGTGAACTAGTTCACTATAGTAAGAAGTAGCGTCACTAAATAAAGGTTTAGAGTATCGGCACTCTTTTCTGTCATTGTTTTTTGCCGCCGCAGCGGTCATTGGCGCATTTGCATCACGTGACCTAGCTAGTAAGAAGCTTATGACCGCGACGTAGGGCGAGAAATGGCAGTTACAAAGAGAAAATTGTGGTGTTTAGCGGAGAAACTAGATGGCGCCACACTCCCCACACGCGCGCTGTGAGAACCGAAACCGCCGAAACCCAAATGTAAACACGGGCGGCCGGAGCGACGGCGCGGCACGCGCGGTCAAGTGGCAGAAGAGAGAGAAGCGCACTCGCGCTAGGTTATACGTTTATTTCTCGCTTTCAATAAACCCAGTATCAGTCTAATTGTGTGACCAGCAATTTTGCCTCTTGTAGTGTTCTTGAACACTACAAAAATCATTAGTGAAACACTGCGGCGAGCATGCGTGTGTCGAGTCATGTTGAAGCTTCGGCTTCCGAGCCCATGATTGGTCGTATCATCGACTGGTCGCGTCTCAACCGCGCAATTCAGGACCTGGCCTTTTTAAGATTGCTGGGCTTTAAATGATTGCCGTTATATTTTGGATGAAGCACAACGGAGCCACAAAGTGATACAAAAATGTTTATGAACCAAGGCCGCGAGTTGATATTTTGTCCTCGCGCTCTCTTCAAACTTCGGGGACAGCACCAGTGTGCAATTGTCTGTTCACTGAAAATTTGAGTTCACATGAACTGGTTCCTGAGGATCTCTGTGGCACCATATATTTGCTACTGCAGAGCACTTAGCACCGACGAGGCCGTACGTATTCACTGTCGTTCGTTTGACCATGAAGCAAGAGGGCAGTGAGGCTTAATTAAGCGGCAACCAAACAAAAAGTTTTAGATGGTAACATTACCTGGGTGGCAGCCGTCTAGTGAACTTAAATACAGCTGCCAGGACGTATAGTCAAAATTTTGTGGGCCAAGCCGGAAACGCGCAGGCTGCAAAAAACTCGATGTACAAGCTTACGTCCAGAGCGATGCTGAAACTTTTTACGCAGGAAAGCTAGAGAAAACACCTTTCTTTCTTACTGCTTGAAAATATTTTTGTCAGATCTAAAGCTAAAGCCGATTTTTGAATTCTTTGTGGTCGAGAAGGTCGATTGGCCCACAAAAATTTTGACAAGGGGTGTACAATGTACAAAAGACCTTTTGTTCTAGTGCCCAGATCTTTCACACCACGGAAGTTCCTTCTTGAGGTAATTTTTTTCTTATGCTGTCTTCATTATTCAGCCAAAGCACGCCTCATTATAGGGTTATTGAGCTTCCTAGCTGTGGCTCGTCGATGTGCGTGAATCGCCGAAGGCGATGATCACGCAGAAACTGCAGTTTATTCAAGCCGCCTCCCGCTATGGCTAGCGGCTAAGGTCATGGTTGTTTAATACTTTTCGTTTTGCTGGGAAGGAAGAAAGTTCAGCCGCCGTCCGTTAGCACTTACATATTTATTTCCGCCGGAACGCTTTCCCCCGTCGCTGCAAGATAGATGCAGCTCGGGCATAGCCTATGCTCCCCGGTCGCTCCCGAGAGGTCCAGATCTCATTTTATACCATCTCTGTGCATGCGAGTGGGCCTACACAGCGCGCACACAAAAACAGTGAGAAGTGCATCAGAGACCAAGTGCGCTATAGCTAGAAGGATCCACTTGGGGTGCCTTTCTACAACTTGTTAAAATGCTGGGTGCTTTGTTCATGCTTAATTTCAACAAAGCATGCTCACTACAATATTTCTTTAATGATTTTCTCATTGTAACTACCATTCTTCTTTCTACACTGAGGTCATAAGCTTTTTACAAATCACTTGGGTTTGTCAAGGCATATTTTGGCGCTTTGTAGCTGCAAAACAACAAAAATAGTGTAACACGTTTTTGATATAGATGACAGAGAGCAACCTCGGCTTTAATTTGAGAAAGTTTGAAAAAACCGAAGATGGCCTCTTTTTTGGCTTTCAGAATATTCGCACTTTCCAGCGAATATAGGTGGCGCGACAGGGTATCCAAAATGGAGGACGGGACGATGATCGGGACGTCACGTAAGCGCGCGCGTCTGGAGGCAAAAGCCGATCAGGGCCCATTAGTGTCTCTTCACACCATCTTTTCCCTTGCCGATGTGACACGAAGGTGCTTTGCCGAAGGCGAAGCAGTCTCTAACGCCAGTCACAGTGTTTTGCGGCATCAGTGAGGCCACCGATGACATGCTGAGCATCGAGGAATTGTTCCTGCAACGAAGTGGCGTGACCAGCCAACCGCACTGCATGAACGTTTGTTGGCGCTGCAGGTTCTATAAAGGATGCTACACTTCCATCCATGCTCGTAAAATGGTTCAAGCACACTTTACGAATATTTATTAGGCGCCAAGCAGAGCTCGGTAGACGCAACCAAGGATTCAACGTTTGTTATTGCCACTTGCGCGATTGTGTCGGGTTAAGTGCGAATAATGCGAGTAAGTTATAATTTTGTTGGGTGTTTTTACAAGGAAAAATCCAACGGCGTTTATGCAGATTACAGGTAATAATAAAAATACCGAAACTAAATATCAAACGCTGACGTCTCTACGGCAGGGCCTGTTACATCAGCTGTGCGGTGCTTTCAGCGCGCTGTCGGAAACGACGATGCCGCAGTAACAAGTTTATTTATTTGTTACAAATACCTACATCGTCCATTCCTGTGGGGGGTTTCAGAAAGAAAAAAAAAAGCAGCAAATTCAAAACAGCAATCACACATAATGCTAAAAAGAGAACGAAGCGCAAACAACCCAACAAAGCACAAAATGCAACTGGAATGCAGCATTTATTAAAAGAAAAAAGCACGTTAATGAAATAACAATAACAATGACGTTCTCGTGTTGGTTCTTGGCTTCACCTTCTTCTCGGGCGTGCGCATAGGAATGTTATGTGGCGGCACGGCACCTTCCTTCAACCGCGGTTTCAGTGGCTGCAGACCATCTATTAATAAACGACACACTCAACTTGCACGAAAAAGACACCATCAATAACGAGAGAGCGAACTAAACTTACCGATATTGCTTCCGAAGAAGTCAGCTTTCGTGAAGTGACTACTGCAATCCCCATTGTGTTGCTGACATCTTTCCCAATGCGACCCGCCGCGGTGGCTCAGTGGCTAAGGCGTTGCGCTGCTGAGCACGAGGTCGCGGGTTCGATTCCCGGCTGCGGCGGCCGCTTTTCTGATGGAGGCGAAAAGCAAAAACGCCCGTGTGTTCGAGATTTCGGCGCACGTTAAAGATCCCCAGGTGGTCAAAATTAATCCGGAGCCCTCCACTACGGCGCGCCTCATCGCCTGCGTTGCGTCGGCGCGTTAAACCCTACAATCAGAATCAGAATCTTTCCCAATGCGGAGCATAGTTATCCAGACCTTTCGGGCTTTTTTATCTCTAGGAAAGGTATGAACGCTGGCTTTTCTCGGCACTGAGCGATTTCTATACTGCGGTGCACAGCACATTCGACACAGCACACAGCACAACACACATGTGTTTTCTTCGGTGTGCGGGCCACTGCGCCCGCACGCCGAAGAAAACACCGGCGTGCGTCATCTGCTCCGTTTCAATCAGATTCTAAACGGTGGCGTCAACAGAGATGTTATTAATCGCATTCACATTGAACTCGAGGCAATACTTTGCGTTCGGTGAGGTAGAGTTTCTGACGTGAAACACAGTCACGTGTTTCACAGTCGCGCTTAGCATGAACAAGTGCTGGCGCCTCGTAGGTGTTGTGAAACCCCCCCCCCCCCCCCCCCCCCGAGACGGCCGCCGCGAGAGCAGTCGGTCTTGATTTTACCTAACCGGCCAACCGCTTCCGCTCACTGACTAGCCAGCGCCACTATCATTAACCGGCCAAACCGCTTCCGCTCACTGACTAGCCAGCGCCACTATCATTAATTAACAGTGACTCTGGCTAGTCAGTGAGCGGACGCGGTTTGGCCGGTTTGGTAAAATCAAGACAGACTGCTCTCGCGGCGGCCATTATCCGGTAGCGAGGGGGGGGGGGGGGGGGGAGATTTCACAACACCTACGAGCCTACGAGGCGCCAGCCTGGACAAGTACCGCCATCCCGCGGAGCCCGACGTAACGAGTGACGGCGCACCACATAAGGGTATAAGGGGAGGAACGGCTGGAAACGCTGATTGGTTAACAGAAATCAACGCTCAAGAAGGTGATCCGTCTCCCTAGGCGACCCAGGGTGCCTAGGGAACCAAAAAAGGTCCCCAGAAAGGTCCCTGGCCGTACGGCGGCGCCACCGCGCTGCGGCCGCGGCCGACCGGCCGAGCCTGCCGGTTCATTCATTCGGCTCCGGTGCTTGCGGCGGGTGGGTGCACGACGTGCTGCTCGCCGGTGCCCACTTTTTTGGCGCGAAAATTGCTTTGTCATCGCCCGTCGGAACGAAATCGTGGTTCTGCAGGAAACGCATCTCAAGGTAAGCAGTACATATTCCCGGCAAAAGGGTTTTGCCCCCTTTCTTATTTTTTTTTTTCCAGCTGCAGCAGGTGCACGACGTGCTAGTGCCCCTTTTTTGGCGCGAAAGCCCATCGGAACGAAATTATGGTTCTGCCGGAAACGCACAACAATCTCAAGGTAAGCAGTACATATTCCCGTCGAAAGGGTTTTGCTTTCATGTGTTTTGCCTTTTTTTTTTTTTTTTCAGCTGCAGCAAAACGTGCCACCCCATGGCACGCCGTGATGGTTTTCGCGCGCTGAGCCTGAGCCGCAAGGACGGAGATAAAGTAAAGCCTGCGCAGCAGCGATCTGCTAAAAAATGGACGTTGCGCGTGAAGCTGGTGGCCGTTATCTTTTGTTCTTTTCAAGGTGCAGCACGTGGCGTTCCATCGGCGGCCGCAGGGGACCGCAAGAATCTAAAAACCAAGCACGGAGGTAAAGTAAAGCCTGCGCAACAACGATCTGCTTAAAAATGGACGTTGTGCGTGGACCTGGTGGCGGTGATCTTTTGTTCTTTTCCAGGTGTAGCACGTGGCGTTCCATCGGCGGCCTCAGGGGACCGCAAAAATCTAAAAACCAAGGTAAGGCGCGCTAATTGTCCATGCTGCTGCAATCTGACCATGGCATTGTGAACGAAGTTTTTTTTTTTTTTTTTTTTTGCGTGGAGCTGGTGCCGGTGATAATTCTTCTTTTCAAGGTGTAGCACGTGGCGTTCCCTGAGCAGCCCCAGCAAAGGACCGCAAAAATCCGAAAACCAAGTTAAACCACACAGCAGCCCGCGCTGCTGGAAACTGTCCTGTGTGTACACAATATTGTTTTTGTTTTATTGCTTTCCTTCCCTTTCAAGGTGCCACCTGGAGTACGGCTATCACCCCAGCAACTGGTATTACGCGCAACAAAATTCTGGAAAGCAGGCTGAAAACTGGCGATTTAGGCAAAGTGGCACTTTTGTTTGGCGTGACCACAGAAAATTCAGCCGTGTCGTCGTCCAGCGTGGCAAAATTTGGACCTGAAGAAAATCTGCAACAATTTCAAGCGAGGTAGCAGGCAGCTAAAAGCCGGTGATTTACGTAAAGTGGCTTCTCCTTTTGACGCGTTCACAGAGCAAAAATCTGCTTTGTTTTTGTCCGTCGAGTAAAAATAATTGCGTATCATGAGAATTAGCATTGTAAGAGTCGGAGTGAATTTTTGTGTTTGCTTGTTTGGTGTACTAGAAAACAATAAATCTGTCAAGTGCTTATCTGTGGTCTTTCCTTCGTGGTATGATGAGCCTCACTGGGCGTTTATATGTTCCACATATAGTTATGACCGTCAAAAGAGGCCGTTCACTCCCGCAAGAACTCTGCTGCAATGCTTTTTTTTTTTTGCCTAATTTAATCGTGTCAACAAACGAGCTATTGCGCTTCCGTTTCTATCCCATGGCCCCCGGCCAGCTCTATATGGGATAAACATGTCAAGGAAAAATAATACCAGCTGCAGTTTACTCTGGCACAGAAGGATAGTGGCAGGCATGCTGTTATCGTGTGAACTTCATGCTAGCATTATAGCAGAACTATCAAATGAAACCAGATGCCCCACTGCAATAATGCAATCACTTGTTGGTGGCTTGCAACTTCACCTAGTCCCTCTGGTGTTTCCCGAACAGAGCACAAAAACGTAGCTGGCAAGCCCCCCCTCCCCCCCCCCATTTATTTAAATTCTTTTCTTGTTTAATAGGTTTTCATTGAACATGTCGAACCTAAAACATCATCTTGGTGCACAACCTAGCGGTACTTCAGTCGCAACACGTACCTGATCGTGCAAAGCGCATGCCACACAAGCTCATAGCATGTGGTTGTTGCATTGACGACTTAAACACAAATCCTTGGAGTTAATTTAGCCATCTGTGATGAATGCGGAATTGGCAATGTTTCATAGCACTGTTTGACATTGAATTTGCAAGCTTCGTGTTATAACGAGTCTTTTTGGGAAGCTTGCCATTAAATGACCTGCCATCAGATACAAAAATGCATGACTCAGTATGCTAATAACTGCAGAGGAGCATTTCTAGCCAAAATGCTTGCATCTGCCCTTATAACCTCACACCTCTTTTTTGTTGTCATTAGTTTTTAACACTGAGTAGTAGACACCCTCCTTCATGTGTTGTGTTTTCATTCCTGCTGGCACATTGCCAGGCACCGTGCCCCAACAAGGGCAGATTAATGTTATCTTGCACACTCCAAAAAGGCCAACCTGGCACATTTACTGGCTCCACTGTCCAAATGCGATAAGAAGTGAATGCTAAGCATCAATGGAAATTTACCCGCCGCAGTGGCTAAGGCGTTGCGCAGCTGAGCACGAGGTCGTGGGTTCGATTCCCGGCCGCCGTCGCCGCTTTTCTGATGGAGGCAAAAAGCAAAAATCCGTGTGTGCACGAGATTTCGGCCCACGTTCAAAATCCCCAGGTGGTCAAAATTAATCCGGAGCCCTTCACTACGGCATGCCTCATCGCCTGTGTTGCGTCGGCGCATTAAACCCTTCAATCAATCAAATCAATGGAATTTTTTTGCGGTATCACAAATTGGCTTTTTTGAACATTCACGGTTGAGCACTGCCTGCTGTTGGATGGTACTTTTAACAAAGATAATGTTGATGCATACTGAAACACAATGCTCCAGTTCTGCTGTAATTATTGAACAAGTAAAAGGAGTTTTGGGTGATACAGAACGCCCAGGCTGACATATCTTGTCACTGACAGTACAGTAGGCTCTCAATAACTTGAAGTCACTTAATTGGAAGTAATGTGCTGGTTCCGGCAATTTTACATGCAATTCAACGGAAGAAATTGCTTGATAATTTGAAGCTAGAACCCATTATATCAGTTAATTGGAAGTTATATTGAATAGAAACATCAAGGTGACTGTCATTTCTCGATAAAAAACCATTTTCAAGTGTCGAAACAGCGCCCTAATTGTTCTCTACTGATCTCGGTGCCATCACAACTAAGGTAGTGCACTGTTGATAAAGCAGCAGGCTAGTTCAGACTCACGTCAACGTTCACATCTCTTGTGAGGCCCTCGAACTTCTTTGTTTCTCACAGCACTGTGTGAGCAGTTAGGTGAACATTTGAGGCTTTGATTTTAGCGATAAGTCTGCACTATCACGACAACCCATGACATATAAGCTCGACTTCACGACAAAAGTCAAGATTCTGAACGAAATGAAAAAGAGAACGAGTTGCGGACTAATGACAATGCTGTTCAGGTGCATTTTGTTCAATTGAATTGTAGTCCCTGTGGACTTCGTATTATTGGGAGTCAACTGTGCCTTCAAGCGTGAAAGCAGTACTGAAGCTGGGTGTTTACTTCTAGGTGTGCTCAGACAATAAAACATACAACATATGCGTTGTAAGACCCCTATATATGCTCTTTGACTAGAGCTTCTTGAGTTCAATTATCAAATCAAAACTTTATTTTATAGGAGTGAAAGTGAGGGAACAGGAATTACGAGAAGACACATTGACTTCTAATTTTTGTTCATGTCACAAGTATGTGATGCTTTCTTCCTCAAGTTATTGAACATGCATTTTATGTGCATTTCTTTTCTTTCTGAATCTTGAACTGTGTGGAGACTTTGTCCATGACTGCTGTCTACGAGAAGGGTCACGCACCCCTTAAGCCATCAATGAATGGCTTTCTTGCTTGGCTCCCTTTCACCGTATAGGGATGAACAAGTACAGAAGTGAAAGGAAATCCAGTTGTGGCCACGTAGACAGGAATCTTCCCATCTGTTTTTCACATCCTTTCAAGTCAATACAGCTGATTCTGGAACTTCCCCCGTTGAATCGTTTGCCGGTTAAAAAAACAACGCCTTCTCACACAGCTATCGACAGCTGAAACAGTCGAAGAGGCTGAAATGCCTAGTCTCAATGCAGCATGCAGAACTTTAGGCTGTTTTTTTGTTTTCTCTTGTGATGCTGAAGCATTTCTGGGTATCGTACTTATCAAAAGGTTAAATTTATGCCTCTGCATCCGCATGTATCTCTTGGTACCAAATCAGAAGGGAGATCATCCCATTCTTTACATGAGTATTGCACTCCACGCCGAATGATCTCTGTGCCTCATAAGAGAAGGGTCATGATCTCTCTGCTCATTCTGTTCTTCACACTACCGATGAGCAATATCAAGAGAATTCCACTCTTCACATAAGTGAGGAACAAGACGAAGCACCATTGTCTACCACAAAAAGCAAGATCCTGCTCCTAAATTCTTTCCTTGATCATACTTGCAAGGAGTTGGGTAAAATGCAAAGTCCATCATGAGGAGCAGTTCAACTCTTCAATGGTCAGCCTCGAATAACAAACACAAGGCAAGGGAATGAAGGGATGATATGCACCATGCAACACCGTGCACGGCTCTGTTTTTTCTCCTTTTGTCTGAATCTTCAGGCTGACTGTCGTAGAATTCAACATGTAACTGGCTCAGATTCTTCCTATTTGATGCTGAGAAGGGAATCACACGATAAATC